>NW_019385313.1:285318-297130 GCF_000671375.1 Centruroides sculpturatus | reverse complement strand
TATTATTATTATCATTATTATTATTATTATTATTATTATTTTCTTCTTGGAAGTTTTTTTAGAATGAGATTTCTATCTTTCAGGTGTGCGGGATGCACAAATCTTTCTGGATCGCCATAGCTTACCTGGTATACGTCGGAGCGGATGGATGTTTGCAATGCAAATATAAACCTTGGCCTACCAGAGGAGACGTACAAGAAGCGCAGGTGAGTATTTAGTCACGTGTTTGTCACCTATCTATGTCGTCATAATTTTTTCTTACATTTTAAACACGTGACTAATTAGATCTATATTCAAGAGAAGATATCTTTACAATATTTTAAGATTTACTTCGTTAAATATGTTATATTGTCGAAGAAAAACATGATTTTCTACCTTCTTTCTTCCAAAATCATTTAAATAAATAATTAATTAAAGCGATGATATTCAAAGATATTAATATTTTCCTGGCAACACTTAATAATTTGCTTTTACTATTTTTTTTTAATTTTTTTTCGTATTTAATGGTAGCGATATATTCTCATAATTTTTTTTTTATTTTTATTCATTGGAATATTATTAAACACGAATAATGCACTATCAACATAGCATATAATTATTTAACAATTAATCTATAGTAAATTAATATTCGAAATATTAATTAATATTTAAGTTGGCAACACTTACGAAAATATTTAAATTTTAAAATATAGCACTGTTGCCAGATGAAAATTTTTAAATTTTTATGATCTGCTGATTTATATATATATATTTTTTAAATTTAAATCATTAAGTAATTACAACATTTAATTGATATAGTACTAATTATTCCAAGACACGGTTTTTCTCCGCGTAAATCGATATATTAACCATTAAACCGGGTGAGGGATGATGTTAACCGAAACGTTTCAGTTTTAATCGCTTGATAAAATAGTATTTATTTCTTCTCAATTGAATTAGATATATCAATTTTCAAAATGGCGAAACATGTAAATCTTTTCTCAAATTTTATTTACTTTTCTACGCGAAAGGGATTTTAATTAACGGAATAAAAAGCTCTTATTATTGCAAACGTGGCGGATTTATACACAAGCGAAGTCAAGAGTTTTTGTTTTATTTTAATTTCTGTCGGGCATCTCCCATGCTTAAATATATTCCCAAAATGTCTTTTTTCGAAAAATGGAAGCTGAAATGCTTTTATCCGACATATCTATCTACCATCAGCATCTCATAACCATGGCAACCGGAGCACTCGCTACTCGGTCGTTCGAGTCACCTGATTTTTGTTATGGTGTTAAGCTCCGTCAATAACATCCCGACGTTTCACAGTCCATTACGTCACTCACTGGGACTTCTTTTTTTTTTTTGGAAGGGGGGCGTTGCGTTTATTTGTTTTAAAAAATTATCCTTCGTACTCCTTTACCCCTATTCTCATGCTGATTTATGTTTTATAGAGAAGCAAGCAGGACAAATGGAAGGAGGAACTGCTTGACGAGATCGATAAGGTATCGAATTTGAAATTGTGTACTTCCGCCGATCAATACCATATTTTAGAAGTAGAACTATCCACGAAAATGTTCGAAACCGTCCGACAAAAAACTGAATTAATTGCTCGTCTGCTAGCCGATTATTATCCTAGAACAGACCAAGGTGAGTAGTTACTTGTACAATGGGGGAGCAGTCAATAGAATAGTAAATACAGTAGAGCGTCGATTTTCCGAATCAATTGGGGACTGGGGTTGTTCGTATAACTGATATTTCGGATAACCGATTTATGTACGAAAAAATAGTTTAACGTATCCGATGTTGATATTTTTCTCCGTTGCGTGTCGCTTCGCGTTGAATTTTCGTCGATGTTAAGCCTAACNATAATTGATTTATATCGAATATCATGTTATGCTATGTTATGTACTCTATTCCTGTAACTTTACTGTTGTATGCGTTTTCAAACCGGTTGTGCTTATGCGGTACCGGGCTTGTACCTTTGTACGGCAATAAAGAACCTGAACCTGAACCTGGTATTATTATTATTACAGCAACAATATCAACAATACTTCTTACACATAGCAAAAAGAGTAACTGTTATAACTATAATTGAAAATAAAAAAGAGCAAGAATATCAATAGTTTATCACTTGTAATATTGATAATAAAAAAACGGTAAATAAATATTTAATTTTGAGTGAAAGTAAATTTTAGAATCTTCTCCCCCGAATTACGAATTGCATCAAATCCAATTAAAATTTACTTACATAAAGTACAGCTACAACAAAATTTTCACTAGAGAAAAACAAAAAATTAACAGGTTTGCTTAGTTTTAATCGAGTAATTACCTGTACAGGAGATAATTTTAAATTTTAATTCCACGGATCGATGTCGAAGATGCCATTGTTAAATACTATCCGAGAATATAACTGAATTATCACTGCATCATATTATTTTATTGTTTTTATGGTGTGGAAATTTTATTTCTGAATCGAAGGAAATGCTAATATCAAAAGGAATATATTAGCTAGCCTAATAGAAATGTTAAAATTTCGAAAGAATTAACACCAGACTAAGAAAAAGTATTCAAATCACAAGTAGTATTAGATTCAGACAGAATCTTGATACTAGGAATACTAAAAGTACAATACTAAGAATATAAAATCTTGATATTCCTAATTTCTTATTAGGAATCTCGACTTCTTGTCCGGTAGAAGTAACTAGGAATGCCACGATTCTAACATTTACATCAAGATTTTGAAAACTAGGAACAAGAAATTATCAAGATTACGATACTAGAATATATGCAGACAGTAGAAATTAGAAATACCATTACTTCAATATTAAAAAAAAATAAGGAATTTCAGGATCCTTTTATTAGAAATAGAGAGAAAAGACTAGGATCTAGAACATAGATTCCTCCATCAGACTTCGTGACTATTTCTAATTTACATATTTTAAGATAGGATCAGTTATCTAACTCCATTTTAGTTATTCCATTAAAAATATCAGGAATTATAATCATAATATATTTAAGATCGATAAAAATATACAAGATAAAATATATGAAAATATCACGTTTTAATTTAATGTCAAGTAGAAATTAAAACATAAAACAAAAGTAAATTATCTAACTTCCGTGTGGGGATAAAGAAGCTTAACGAGTTAAAAATCGCCGTATATAAGTTTTAGAAAGAATCACACATGCGACATATTATCGACCTGCAATTCGCTTAACCTTCAAAGGAAGTTAGGATTGTTTATAACGCGATAACTCACAGAAATCGCTGGATGGAGACGGGCAGAGACAATAAAATCCTCTATAATACTTAAAAATAGAAAAAGACATTGTCGACGAAGGAATTACTCGTACCTGGATACCACTACATTAAAACACGGCTTTCAACTGCATCGGATATTTTTATATTGAGCTCGTAAAATTCGATTGAAGTACTGCTCTACCTATTAACCCGGTGATAAATTTAATAGAAAAATTACCATTCATTACATCTTTAGTATGTATTATGTTAATTTACATCTTCGCGTGTTAATATATAGGTCTATATATATATATATATATATATATCTTTTGCAGGGCTTGAATTACACTTCATGTATGTTATACAGTCGACCCTCCTTATAACACTGTTGATTTTTCCGTTTTATATGAATTCTATGCTGTACGAGTCACTTAGATTTTACAAATACGTGAGCCGTTTACAGCCCGTATTTTGCAAAATCTAAGCGACTCGTACAACATAGAATTCATATAAAACGGAATTATCAACAGTATTATAGGGGGGTCGACTGTATAATAATTTTCTCAATTTTGCGAGATTATCCATCAGACAAACATAGAAACATTCTTTTATTTCGATATTAATCTGGAATTCAAATTTATTCTCCGAGTATTTCGTGCTTAATCCTCGGCTTAAAAGTTAAATCTGAGCTTAAACTTTAGCAGTTCGATTGTGCTGAAAATACAGTATTTAATTTTAAATCTCAAATTTTACGGATTTGTATTTTCGAAAATAGTTTTTCGACGTATTTTCCGGAAAATTCAATCGTTAGAGCCTAAAAGAAATCTTCAAAGGATATATAAAATCCAAACGTAATCTATAAAATCCGATTTTAATGAAACATTGGTGGCGCTGCCGATAGAATTCGCGAGATTTCTTTTGCACGTGAGAAAAAAAAGCGACATCTACGAGCGAAAAAAAAGCACGGTAATTAATTAATAACTGCATTAATTCGCTTTCTTGATAACAGATGGCGCTATGAGAAAATTGAATGTCGCCATGCGCTTTTAATTAAATGTCTCACGATAAAATCGCTGCGAGCATTTACGTTAAGTCGCTCACGCTCGCGGCGACGTGGCTATAAAAATTGCAGCGAGTGATTTTTATCGCGTCGCTTACCATTGAGAATTTAGCTACGAGTAGCGGAAAAAATGGAAGATAGGGTATTGATCGCTGACTAATTCGTCGAAGAAGTCCATCCATATATGTTCGAATGACGGAGCACCCTCAACTATTCATAAATTAAGAGACTAAAATAGCAGCACCCGGAATAGCAACGACAATAAAGAAAAGTTAAATTTAAAAATATTTTTTTCATAGAATCGAGAATATGATTATTTATATAGGCCTAAAACGACATCGCGCGATAGATTTTAACTTCTAAAGCGACTTTTTTCACATACAAATTTTATTTTCAGACGAATTCATTATACAGTATACGTAACAAGAAACGAAAGAAAATGGCGTAGTATGGCAAATAGATACGACAAAAGGGGAATTGAAGTAAAGACAACTGTGCATGAAAGAGTAGGCGTTATACAGTTATAGTCGTAAAATGTCAAAAGCGATGCGATTCGCTAGGGATTTATCCACTAAAGGGAAAGGAAAGGGAAAGAAGCGCAGTCTACAGGAAAGAAGACGCCATTTACCACTCGATAACACAGATATTTTGCTCCATCTTCTATTCGAGTTACATGCGTAGGTGGGAATCGAGTTAAAGCTTCCGACAAAAGAAGCGGCGTGGCGGGTTAATGCACCTGCAATAGTATTTTTTTTTTCAGCTTCTACGCTTTTTCTCTCCATCCTCTAAAAAAGTGTAAAATCTAAGGACGAATCGGATACAGCACTAGAATATAAAATGATTCTCACTTAAAAACTGATGCTCTTCCGGTTTTCTAAGGTCGCCTATTCGTCATTCGCGCGTTACGCTAATCGATACCAATTAAACGTAACGTAACGGGTGCCATTGGTTAAGTCGAACGTTAATTCCTCGGTCCCGAATAGACGGGCGACTTCTGGCTCGCCTCCGCTCGGAGATAGTTGTCATGGTAACCGGGTTCGATATCCGTCGTCACCTTTCTTATCCCAAGTGCAAAGAAACGGAAGAGCGGGAGCGCCAATGGTTCCGGAAGAAAAGCAACGCGCCGCCATCGTTAATTATTTTGAAAAGAGGGGAAGAAAACAGTGTGGAAACTTTCCGTTTGTTTTGTTTCGCTTCTAATTTGTAATGAAAATTTTTCTTCTCTATTACATCGAACTCAACAAACAACGATTCTATGTAAAGAACGCCCACCTTCAACTACAAAGGATGATCATTTAAAAACATTATTCTGTTCGAACTGTTCAGTTTGGAATTCATTTTCCAGTTTGTACTTTTATCTTCAGGTATCTTTGAGGTACTCTAGAGTTATTTATTGGCATATGTGGTATACTTCTTGGATACTGGAAGTATTTCTTGAGGTATTCTTGAGCCTCATCTTTAAAGTTGCCCATTTTTTTTAAAGACATATTTGTTGCTTTTTCAAATACATCTCTAGATTTCACGTATATTATATAATATTTCGCAATTTCACGTGCTTTAATATTTTTATTACCTATCAAGGATGTAATTTTTGAATTTTTATAAAGTATATTATTATTATTTTTTGACGGTTTTCGTTGGATATATATTTTTATTTAGCATTTTTACGAATTACACTCGTATATCTATATCGTTTTCGAGATGCATTTATATTTTTACTATTCCCTTTTTTCATAATATATACTTGTATATTTTTGTCAGTTTTTACGACCCGTATTATTTATCGCTCTGTTTACGAAGAGCGTTTACATTTGTGTAACTGATTTAAATGATGTTTTTGGCTGTTCAGAAGATCAAAAATGAAGGAAAGTCTCGAAATATCCTTCGATAAAACGACCGAAAGGATAAGGCGCAATATTTTCAGAGAGACTATACATTATAGATGAGAGCTGCAGAAGGATGTAGAGTTCTCGCCCTTCAGAAGCATGTCGTGTAAAAATTTTACAACCGACTAACGAAGTTTACGACTTCTCATTAACAAGACATCTTAATTCTGAATTTCAAGCGGAAACCGAGGATTAACAAAGGGAAGAATCTCAAGATTACTAGACAGATAACACGCCAAGGGATTAAACTATCGATCCGTTTATCCGGACGACTTAATGCCAGATACAGATATGCACGAATGGAAAACACAATACCTTTTAATTATATAAGGGAACAGAGATAAATGAAGATTTTACTTCGCTACTGACAAATCTTTCCTTCACAATTTAAATTAGCAATTGTTTTATGTTCATTTCTATGACAATATCGCGTTTAAAAAAGTCGTTCTCGCTCATTAAATGAACTTGTCTTTAACACGATTGGCAATATGAGAAAAAAGTACTCACGTGACTTGAAAGATTGATGTTGGCCGGGCCGAGTGTTGAAGGATTACGAGCCTGAAAAAAAAAAAAGAAAAATTCTTTTAATCCGTCCAAGAAGGCCAAAAACTAAGTAAAGACCGGCCACCTACTCATCATAGATTTATGATGTGTTGAGTGAAGAAATGGGAAGAAAGAAGCCGCTACCATTCACAGAAACTTACAGTTAATGCACAACTCTAATAACGGTTCGATTTCGTACGTGGTCGAAGTACTCCGACGGGAAAACAGAGTAAATGTTTAATCTAGGCACAGAAAGAAGTCGTCACATAAGAAAAATTCTAAAGATGTTGTCGCGATAAGGATACAAGACTTTAAAGAACGTGCTGAAGAAGCAACGTTTCTTCAAAATTACACGTTTGAGATACAATTACGGAAATGACGCAAACGATGTGGCTTGCCGAGAAATAGATATCCTCAGTAAGCGCTCACTAATGTCGTACGTATCTCTGTAGCGCGACGTAATTGATAGATATAATATGCGCGTAATACGCTGCAACCTGTTAAAAATGTTATTGTTTGTTTTTCGTGAACGAAACGTCGAGAGTAGGTTGTACACGTGGGTTTCCTCGCTGTCTCTCTCGCTCTACCTGTTGAGGTGGCCATCCAACTAGTGAGCATATTCGCCACCTGGCGGAACGTTTCGTCGTCTTCGACCAGAGGAGAATAGTGGAGGACGTTCGGCATGGCGGCATCACCAACTTGCTACGGATATCCGAGAGACCACCGTGGCAGATGGAGGCCCCAATGGGGCATCCCCATTGTCGACTGAATATTGACTTTTCCTTAGACTCTTCTGGATCGAACTTACCGAGCGAGGTAAGTCAAACATCGTCTCCTCTGATACTCCAAAGATGGCCGCTGCGCTTTAAAGATCTCTACGGAGGCGTGCGCTTCTTTCCACTTAACTTCAACAGGTTAGTCCCAAATTAGGAACTATCTAACCACAATGCCAGAAAATCGCGCGTTGTCTCGCGCGTAGTTGACAGCGATACGCGATCGTAGCAGTTAGTGTAAAGAATCCTTCGTTCGATCATTTCTCGCTGACTTCGTGTAAAGATTCTCTTCCTCTTTCAGGCTCCAAGACGGAGATCTCGACTTTAGATACTCTTCACAAACGTGCCGAGTTGGCTTGTCTTTCTATTGAAGGATGTTATGTTTTTCTCTTTCCATCTCCAACCGATCGATAGGATTATATAGAGGAGACGATGTGTTTTCCAGACATACTGATGGCGAGAAAACGTGCATATCGGAGGAGTCACGGCGACGTTCGAACACTCGATCGATAAATCATCGAAGAGAAAAACAATTTCTTTGAGAAGGAAGACGTATTAATCCGATAATTTCTACATAAACAGAAAAAAAAAATGGTATCTTAATGCAGATACCATTGAAACGTTCTTTCTTAGAAACCTTAACATACGAGATTACGTAAAAGTATAGACAGGATCGATGACGTATTAACAAGTAAATCCTCAAGATTCCAGGCATTATCATATCCGAACGGAATTCCAACATTCTCGTAATTAACGACACGACAATATTAAAGCGATTTTCTAGCGTATCATACAAGAAAACTGCGCAACTTAGTTATATTTTAACCTATAGTTTTTAGCATTTTACACTAAAATAAATTATTATTATGACTAAAATAATATCATTTCGCTTTTAGGATATTATAGCATCCCTCTGAAATTTTCCTTAATATTTATGTCAGAGACTACTACTGTATTCGCTGTGCGCGAATGATTCTTAGAAAGGTATCGATGTACAAAAAACAAAACTGATACTTTAGGAAAAATTTTAAGAGCTAAGTACCTATGTGTCAGTGCCTTTAGCGATTTAAAAATTTTATTCGATTTCCAAGAGCATGCCAAACCATTCAAAATAACGGAAGGGCCATTCACCTAAAAATTACTATACTTTTCTAAAATGTTTCCATAGACACAACAGTAGTTTTATAGTAGTTTTTGGAGTAATGCAATAACTTTTCCTATCGTATGACCTCGAGCATATCCGAATCTGATTTGGACGCGTGATTATGTTTAAACGCCTTATTGCGTGGACGTTCCACTCGTAGTTTAGATAGTAAAGGGTACTCCACTCCAAAAACAAGCCAAACAATCATCCCACTACTACTGATAAGATAATGCATTATTAATAATCTTTATCTCGTCTCTCGACTTTTTTTTTTATAAGATTTAATTAATTCTATAGCAAGAAACGCCTTCTCCTCTTCCATATTTTCTTTGACGAGACACATTAACAAAGAAAATCCTGCTGAATGCATATTTACTTAACGAATAACAGCGTACAGAAGAGTGGAAAATTGCGACACTCGTCCATTATCTAAGAAGACAATACCGTAGCAACTACCATTTTCTTCACGTATTGTCTTCTCCAACGACAACACTGCAGCTCTTCCCATATATATATATATATATATATATATATATATGAACCACGTTGTGAGGGAAAGTTGGCATATGAGAGGTTAAATTAATTACTATCCACCTTAGGGGTATACGCGATCGTTGGCATCATCTACGTTGCTGCTAACACCCATTCCTGGAAGTATTCCAACAGCTGAAAGAGAAGAAAGAGAAGAAGAGCCGAAAGAGAAGAAGAGATCGTGACATCTGCAACTATTTTATTATTATTGTTATAAGTATTTATTAGAGTAATGATTGTTCAATCTGTAGAATTCTCAGCAGCCTCACTTTTCTACGAGGCCAGGAAATTACAGATAAACAGAAACGGTGCGGATGAGAATTTGACTAGTGGTAAACAATTTACCATTACAAGATACTAGATACTCTTCTGTATCTAATAAACTCGGTTTGTGTTTATTGGGTCAAGTATCCGTTTCTCACTAATGATTATAGTGAATCTAGTTTCCACTAATGAACCTCTAGTAGATGTTATACAATAATAAACAGTATTATTGTAATTCTAGTAGACAGTAAAGAGGTAAGAATTGATACTTGAAGATTTAGGTAAAAATAAGAACATACCTTTTACTTACATTAAGGAAAGTCCAATTTGGCACCCCTTTCATTTTACTTGATTAAAATGCCTTTGTTCTTTGTAAGAATTAGTGATTTACATGCATGTTCTGTTTACTACTCAAAGCTGCCATATTGAACGAAAAAACGTCGATTGAGCTATTTTTCGTGGTCTCCAATTGGACGAGTTTAGTTTAGTTCATCTCTATGTATTTTTCATTTTATAGGTCAAATATTTTTAATCAATATTGACCTTTTGTATATCAAGCATGTTTGAATGTTTTTCACGTGTTTGTTAATTTGTTAAAAATATATTTAATGCTACTATTAGTGTGCGTTATAATCAGCATCTGATCAGATCTATATAGAACGATAGACTCAAAATTTTGGTGTATAAAACATTTAAATAAATACAAACTATACTCTCTATATGGTAAACATTACACCCAAATTAGAGTCATATCTGTAGTATAGAATATACACTGAATAGTTAGTATTTTTTTTTCTAGTAAATTATACCTAGTCTAAGTACATACTGGAAGTCAGAATACACAGCAGATATTATGTACACAGACTAGAGTTTCGTTAGATCATTTGTAAACACTAGAAACGGAATGGAGTCAGGTTTTATAAATGCTAAACATCTATATAAACTACACACGTATCGTCAATATATACTAGACTAGTCTGAATGGATAATTTATATAAGAACGAAGATTGACATTAACTTCATTTTAAGTGAATGAAGAGTTAGTAGAATCGGAATGGATACAGTAAACCACTAACAAATATTCTTACAGTTAGGTTAAATTATTTTGTATTTAGGAAAGAAACAATATAACCAGACTAGATACAAGTTACTGTTTTACTTTTCCTGTTCTGTTATATATAATAGAGGGAAAGAAAGTATGGCGATCGATCAAAAAATGACCCCTCCTCCAGATTTTTACATACATTTCTGGATTTAGGGGAAGGTTTTTCCTCCATTCGAAGGTTTTTCTGTATGTAAGGATTTAATATGTTTGTGACTAGTCTGACCTTTCTGTTCTTTGAAGATCTTTAATTTAATTGTGATCATATATCAGACTTTTACTAACAGAAAAGTTAGTGTGATTATAATTTACTTGACTGATAACGACGATTAACAAGAGAATTCTGCTGAAAGAGTCAATATACATTTACTATTTTATCAAATTTACGCCCACAATAACATATTCTACATCGTGTTAAAGAGTAAGAGATACATCTCGACTATACGTATATATTATGTATAGATTTTTAAAGAGGAAACATACGACGTAGCAACTGAATTTACTCAAAAGATCAGAAGCAAAGTCAAAAAGTAATTATTTAAAATAATCGTAGGGGAAGGATTTCATTCGGAATCGGTCATTCGTATAGATTACGCCAGTCGGCGAGATTTCATCAAACATTATGTCGACTCGGACTGTTACCATAGCGACAGATGCTAGCCATCTCTGTGATTGATGCGGGACGGAGATGATGCTAAACACAGAATTGTTAAGAGTGATAGAGAGTCGGGATAGAAACTTAAACGCGATTATCTGGGTTAATATATGAAAAAATAATAATAATAACTGGAATTAAACTAGAAAATATGAAATTTTCTATAATATTTAGCAAGGGATGAAGTTTAAAACCGGAAGTGGTAGATGAGAAGTAGGTTAAATGGATTTTTATGCATTTCTATTTGCTTGCGAACGAACGTAATGAAAATGCAAATTCGGTACCTTTTGATATTCAAATATTTGAGTTTATCGAATAAAATAAAGAATATATTTATCGGCTTTAATGTTTTATTATTATGTTGGGTTTTGTGAGTTATACTCGGTTCACACCGGTGGCTGTGTACTATGCCGGACCAAAGTCAAGGCATAGCAACCAAAACAAAACTGAAATTAAAGAAGTGTGTCAGTGTCTGTATTCAGGAATTTCCTAACAATGTGGCATGTATTCAATATAGTGGCCTTCTGTAGTGTTATGTATGTATTTCTACTCAATTCTAATGTTCCCAGGCTTTTGTGTAGTGTGTGTGGTATCACACCTGTACAGGAGAGAACAACAGGTACAATAACTA
>NW_019385313.1:267452-283722 GCF_000671375.1 Centruroides sculpturatus | reverse complement strand
AAATATATTGAAAAATATAAAAACAATAAAAAATTATACTTCAGATGTTAATTTAGTATCAAAAACGTAAAATATTTGAGTAGCCCAAGACATAGACAAAGATTGAAGCGCCACAGCACTGGCAAAAATTTAAATTTGCCGACTGGAATTCTTTCGGATGATTGACTTTCGGAAAATCGTCGCTCTACTGTAGTACTCCAGCAATCAATAGTTAAAATAAATCTACGTAACAATACATCACGTGATGATACTTGCCCATAGATATAGAGCAAGAATCATCACCTATTACCAATAATTTAGTAACGCATATTTGCTAGTAACTGCTGTATTTTTAACTATTTCGTTCACTAAATTATAGAAAATACTAGAATATCCGATAAAGCAATAATGCAGTTTACAACGCGTTATCATCAGAAGGGTCTGTCTTCGAATCTCGTTTACATCGTAATAAGTAATGATATAATATAAAATAACAATTAATGGTAAACTTATGGGGTCAATGCAATTAATTTTGATTTTCTTACAGAGATGTTGAAGGCCTTTGCTGAAGAAACCGTCTTATCAGATAAGTTCCTGTACGCCGCCAGGATCATGTGGGTGGGAAATGGCAGCCTGTGGAAACCACACTACTACGTAACGGCCAACCGTGCTTCTGGCAGTAGCCACCGTAGAGTAGTGTCTTCGCAGTTGTACGACAGATCCTTCAAAGAAGAACCGTGGTTAGACAAAAACTCGGTGCCTCCTCATGGCAAAGTCAAGGGGCACAG
The DNA here is from genome assembly GCF_000671375.1 of Centruroides sculpturatus. Lineage (NCBI taxonomy): Eukaryota > Metazoa > Arthropoda > Arachnida > Scorpiones > Buthidae > Centruroides > Centruroides sculpturatus. The sequence goes on along the minus strand of NW_019385313.1, from coordinate 282,955 downwards.
AGTGCAGCATGGCAAATGGACATCCACTTACTTCACCTGCGACGTGAAGAAGTGGCTGCTTTCCTACACTGCATTCGTCACTATTTCCCGCAGCAAGTGGAGAAGGGCCAGTCATCAAGTGGCCGAGAGGTACAATTTTTCTCTTCTTGGACTAGTCGACCCCTCCGGTCTGAACGGAATTTCCGATTACAGCGTGGTGGGTGTCGTCAGTGTCGATGTGGATGTCACAAATATGGATGTCAATCAGTGCGACAGAAGGTGGAACGAAGACAACGGACATAATCGTCTAGGAGAGATAGACATATTTTTAGGGAGCCATAAATGCGATAACGATACAAGCCAGGTGAGTGGTATGGCACATCGATCGTCTTCTTTTACTGTAGGTAAATTCTTTCTCTCTCTTTTCAGTGTATGTTCACACCTGGTCAAGGATGGGTCAGAGGAGCGTATAAGTGTAAATGTCGAGACGGTTACTATTCTGCAACTAAGAAATCCGTATTTAACGGCACGTTAGTAGAATCCGCGTGGAAAGAGAAGGGCACAATCAACAGGTGAGTGTTTTCGTGTGTACAAAACGCCGATTTCCGACAAACTAAAATTAATCGATTCATTTTACAGCCCAAGTTATGACATGTTATACGTCTGCAAACCCTGCCAGGCGGGATGCGTTACCTGCGTGGATGACTCTCCCTGTCTGTCACATTATAATTGGGCCTTCCGGTAATTAATTGTTATCCTTTATAACATTTTTTGTCACGTCTTTGAACTAACGATTTCTTTTTATAGAATTTCTCTACTGACTATCTCAATGATCTGCGTGCTGCTGACCATTGTTCTAGCATGCTATATCTACCGATATCGTAAGTTAAAGGTCATCAAGGTAGCCAGCCCTATATTTCTCTGCATCACTTTGTTAGGTTGCGCGATCATGTATAGTGAGGTCAGTCATTTTTTCCATCTCTCAGTTCTATCGCGTTGATAAAAATAACTCTTTCCATTTTCTTCAGATGGCCGCCATATTTCCCGTTCTGGACGTATACAGTTGCATTGCCACAAAATGGACCAGGAACATGGGTTTCTGTATCACGTACAGCGCTCTGTTACTTAAGACATGGAGGTAACGTCAACATCAGTCTGTAAATGAGCAAAATTTTGTCGTTTCGGCATCCATTTAAACTCCATTTTCCTCCAGGGTGTCGTTAACTTACCGAGTTAAATCGGCTCACAAACTTAAATTGACCGACAAACAGTTGCTGCAATGGCTGTTCCCTATTCTCTTGGTGATGGCAATCTATCTAGGCACATGGACCATCTCTTCTCCCCCGGAAGCGGTCTATATCGTAGACTGGGAGGGACTGAAGTTTAAACAATGTGACTTCAATTGGTGGGACCACAGTTTGGCCATAGGTGAGTATTTTCTCATCAATTAAAAAAATTCCTCGTTGCCCACCCCGAGTTAATTTCTCTTTCTCTTAGGCGAATTCCTCTTCCTTCTCTGGGGAATTCGGGTATGTTACAACGTCCGACATGCAGAATCCTTTTTCAATGAAGCGAAACACATAAGTTGGGCCATTTATAACATCACTATCATTAATATCATCATGGTGATGATCCAGTGAGTACATTAATTCTACGTTTGAGAATAATCGTTAATTAATAACTTCTAATCATTCTATTCGCACAATTAATTTTGCTTTGTAGCGTCGTCATCCTACCACACGCAGCACCCGACATAAAGTACTTGTTTGGTTTCGTACGCACTCAGCTTAGTACAACAGTTACAATCATTCTTATCTTCGGGCCTAAAGTATGTAAAATTTTTCATTCATTTCTGAATTTTATGGCGAAATTCCTCATTCTTTAGTCATAATTACCTTTAATTATTGCATTAACAAATTATATAATAACGTAAAATCAAACATTTCTAGAATTAATGTTGTAGTTTTAATCTTATATTAATCTCAGTTAAAAAAAAATGTATATCATCTCAATTAGGTATCGCGTGATGATTCCAAAGAAGCACCGAATTTACGTTCTTCTACTTTATTTTGATTACTTTAGAACCATTAGAGGTCCATTTAATGACTTTACTGGTCTTAATGGCCACTTAGAATAGCAATGAATAAATCTGAATTTTTATTGGAGTTAATTTAACGCAGATACCTTTTGTAGTTTTCGGGTAAATAGTAGAAACCATACATTTCTAGTGTCAATTTAGTGGATCTTCTTAGAATCTCATACAATATATAATGGATCATCTTGCTCTGATAACTGATACAAACTTAATGAATTTTTATCGATTTTGAACATTTCTAGTAAATTTTTATGTCCAGTTTTATGAATTTCCTTTAATTCCCCCACCCTCATTTATTTTTTTCTGTTACGTGACAGTTTTATAGAGTGATCAAAGGAGAAGGCGATACTTGGGACAATCGGGCACGGGCAAGGGGCGTCACTGCTTCGTTTTCTCTCAACGGGGTGGGATTAGTTCACGAAGAAACTCCCGATCTCTACCAAGAGAACGAAGAATTGAAGGTAAGTTAAGAGTCAAATTCTGAGGGGGGAAGAAACTAGAACACTAAATCTTTCTCTCATTTCAGGAGGAGATCCAGAAGTTAGCGGCTCAGATAGAAGTAATGAGAATCGTCCACATGGAGATTAACAATCGTCACTTGAAGCCAAAATATGGAAGCTTCTTCAGTCAGTCCAACAGCGCCCAGAGTCCCGTGGTCAAGTCCATGTACATGAAATTCGAAAGCACGGACTCGCCCGGTTCTCGCATTTCCCCAGCTGCCGAGTTGGTCAGCGAGAGAGTATGAAAGTCGCCTTCTTTCGTTACGTCACACGAAAGGAAAAAAAGAAAATATAATAACGGGGCTTCCATTTGCACTATCATCCCCGATACAATAAAGAAAATTTAATTATATTTTACCAAAATGGCGACTTCGGCTGTTCCCTTCGGGTGGCATTCGTGTTATATCGATCTATTTTGATGTCTGGTGACTCGAGTCCAAATGTCGAGTGGGGTTTTATCTGACGTTGCGAAAGAATCGTTTCATACCCGGTTTATTCTTTTCTCTACCATCGTTATAGTAAATGGAATGTGTGCCTTCTACACGCCCCCATCCGCGACTATCGAAATGTAACGTCAGTACGGGGCCAACTAATAAAAAGAATCGTTAGATAAGAGACGGAATGGGAGGGTGACTTGGTCAAATTAGAGGTTTGAACCATTCACGAAATAGATCTGTCGTCTCGTCGTGTGTATCTGTACAATTTATTTATCGAATAAAGTGTTATAGAGTTGTTGTTTTATCGATTATTCTGTACAGGAATGGTTTAATACGGCCACATCGTCGATAGCCACGTCTCCACGCGGACCGGCTCCACGTTTCCCTTCAAAGATTATCTATTAAAAAAGTAAATTTCTTCAATTAATATGGATCAGGACATAGAAAAGAAGGTGCTAAAGATCATACCCGATAGCTAGAACCCTCCAAGAGTAGTTCTACCCTTGCAGATCTCCAGAGATCCCCCAAATTTCCCTGTTTGCTCCATAGGAAGTGCTCTTGTTCCTCAACAATCGCTAGAACCTTCAAGGTAGTTACATCCACGCCGTACATGTGGTAGTAGAAAGTCAAGCACATACTGCCAGTATTTTCCACCCTGGGTAGCATAAAACGGGCTCTTTCACCTTCCATTCTGGGAAAAGACGTTTCTATATACAAGTAAATACCTACGAAATATAAGACAACACTTTATGAGAGCCAACACAATGGCATCAAGAGGTTTATCGTACGAGTCGAGAGTTTGCTTGTCAAGCACCGTATATATATAGACTGAAATGATTCCCTACAAAAGTTTATCGATCGTGTGTTTCGTAATCTGACGAAACCAAATCTCTCCTCCGCATTTAACAGAACTCTCGGAAGCATCGTTGTGCTTCCAGAAAGGCTCGTTTTCTAATAGAAAACGAGCCTTTCTAGAAACGCCTCGTAAACTTTCCATGGTTTACGGAGCGAGAAAGTCAAAGATTCGGGGGAAACGAGCGTCTTCTAGGGACAAATCAAGGTCACCTCTAGGTATTGACCGCGCATCCAGGTAGCTTACTCTATTCTTAGTGTTTGCAATCTTTCGCTACACACTCTAGCTATTAATTTGTTTCTAAGAATATCCACAGTTTATACTCGTATATCCACGTAACAGATAATGCATACTTATCAATATTTGTAGGATTCACAGGATATACATTTCGAGTAAGCGTATAAGTGACACATTTTACATTAATATTACGACATAACGTGTAAGACCCATACTAAAAACTCGTTGACAATTCGCAGGATTTACATCATTGTTAATTTTAAATAAGATTTATCCTGTAAATCCTGTAGGATTATATAACCTACAATATTATGTAGCTTACATTATTTACGTAATTTTAAGATTGAATTGTATGTCCAGGAGTCGGCATCGAGCTAAATAAAATGCCATGTGTCACGTATGTGCACTTCACAATCTACTTCACAATCCTCGGGGCATACAATTCGATTTAACACAATTATGGCAGAAATTTTCAATTAATTGAAAATTTCTGCCATCATTTGTCATATGATTTTGCATCAAATTCGAAGAATTCTTTTTTAAAATGGCATTTTTAAAGTTGTAAATCGTAACTCACCCTCTTCGGTTCCAAAAGTATGGTCTACACTCGGACCTGTGGCATAACTGGGAGTGTCACCATAATCTCTTTGCCAATAGAAATCACCGTTAATTTCATCATTCTCGCCACACAAATAATCTTCGAAATTGCACCAGAAGATGGCAAATTCGGGAACTGCCAAACAAATGCAATCTGTAGCTTAACCTAGTTCTAAGCAATTGGTACATTTGTCAACATACCAATAGTGGGAGGAGGAGGAAGAGGTGTTTCTATTTCGATCCTTTCGTGTTCAAATTCCTCAGGACAGTCCTCAAATATGACATCATCTAAAGCTATATCGCTGCTGGCCGTCCAACCCAGAATGACTTCGAAAACAATCTGTAACCATACCATCCTGAAATCTCCAAAATCTGAAAATGGCATCGAAGTGACTTACCTGAATTGGTAATCCTTCTGAAGGGAAAGCTAACTTTAAAAGGATCCATTCCGGTCCTTGGTTCCCACCGATACTCCATATTTGGACATCGAATCGGTTGTAGAATCTGGCATAAACTGACAACTGGCCCATATCAGGGCCCCACATATAGTAGTAAGCTGTCAAGCACACCATCTGGCCGGAAGGGTGAAAAGTTGGTGTAACAATTCTGGCTCTCTTCCCTTCAGTAGGAAACTCAGAAGAATCCACAAATATATAATGACCTGTGTACAAAATAATACTATTAATGAAGCTGGCAACACTTCAAACATTTCCAAAGTTATTACAGCTGAAAGGGTGCATATCATGGATATGAATTTCGATAAGTTATAAAAGAAGACAGTAAAACTTTTATGAGTTTATTACGTGAGTAGTAATATATGTAATCAATTCAAAACTACGGTCGATACGAATAATGAATTACAGTCGACCTCCCTATAACACTGTTGATTTTTCCGTTTTATATGAATTCCACGTTGTACGAGTCACTTAGATTTTACAAATACGTGTGCCGGGCTGTGAACGGCTCACGTATTTGTAAAATCTAAGTGACTCGTACAAAAATTACTTTTTAATAAAACTCATTTCTTACAGCACGAATTTATTATATACAGTACTGAACCCACACACTAATTAGGCTACAATAACAACTTATGGAACAAGTCTGAAGATTCCATTAGTTTGTGTAATTTTAGAAGTCAGTTTAAAAAGAAACAAAAGATGATGGAAGAGAAAGTTACCTGTCGTTGTTTCGCTGCTATGATCGACCATAGGACCAGTATCGGGGGAGGAAGTGGGGCCGCTGTTTCTCCTCCACTCGATGTCATTTCCTTGGTGATTCGCCCAACCGCAAATATCTTCACTGAAGTTACAAGAGTGACCATCATATAAGTCTGTGGGGCGGAAGAAAAGCAATTAACGGAGGAAAAGAGCGTCGAACGTTGTAGAATTTCCACTCACGATAACATTCCGGATGCATTCCGGACCAAATTCCATCGAATCTACAGAAGCTGTACCAAGATCCGACTAAGAAGAAACCTTCGTCACAACCGAACTGCACAGTCTTACCGACTGAATAGTCCTCCCCGATGACAAATCCATCATGGACGACTTCAGGAGGTGGACAACTCTCTATTTCTATATAAATATTTCACTATTAGAAAGTAAACTAAACCATACTTTTAGCTTAGGATTCTCCATCTTTCTAAAAATAGATATTCGGTCACGGGTTTTTCCAACTTTTTATCGATCGTAATACATTTTTAGGACTATACCATCATTCCCTCCATCTTTAATCCAACAGCGCTATGACCGAAAAGGATTTTTAGAAACGAGAATCGATCGAACGAATTTATTTCCGGTTCAACTAGTAAAGTATCTCACCGCATTTATAACGTCTATTTATTCTGAGTATATCTAATGGACTTAGTCCTTTTCGTTGACCTATAACCTCTTCGTATTCGGGATTCAACGGAGTGATAGTGTTTTCTGTATCATCTATGGCAAACATTTTAGGTCCATAATGAAGTATGGATGCGTAATCATATTCCAAATTCTGCAGATCTGATATGTCTTTCTCTTTTTTCTTAAAATTGATGAAATATTCTAAACAGAAAAATATGCAAATTAGATGGAGACGTTCCAACTTTTCTGTATTCATTATTATTTTTTTCGATCTGAAGACTTATTAACTGATTGAAGATTATGTAAAGCAAATACAACAAAAGTATAACCCACTAGGTATAATGTTATCTTCGTGAATTTTAACGTAATCATCTCTGTCATAGCGATTTTGTTCGTGCCAATAACCTAGAGCGTGCAATAATTCGTGAATAGCAATTCCGGTTCCATCCGCCAGACATAGAGGATGTAATGATAAAATTTGTCGTCCTCCTATTCTTCCCACAAAAGAAAAACAACTGCAAAATTTAAAACGTAATTATTTTTTTTTATAATTTAAAAAGTAACAATATATAATAGGAATGTTGCACAATCCACCCTCTGCCATCTTGGATATCGATGTAATCAACTTCGTCTTCTCGTTCTTTAAACGTCAAGCACGACATTTCTTCAATTCTCATCATGGCTTCCAGGATGATATTTTTGTCCTCATCACCTTTACATATAATTTTTTTTTTATTTTTAAAGAAAATTATTTGTAATTTTAATATAAGAATGAATAAACTTTACTGTAATGAGGAGCGAATGTGTAAGGAACGATCCTATTAGTCCACATTCTATATTTATCAAGAGGAGCGACTAACCACATAGGCTAGAACAAAATAATATTTTTAAAATATAAAAATAAAATAAAATAAAATAAATAAATAACTTACTCGAAGAGGGTCGCATAATACATCACCCTCCATCAAACACACATTTGAAACACCTAAAATATATAAATTATTATTTTTTTTTTAATTTTTTTTTTTTATCCACACAAGTTCGAAAATGATACAAACCCAAATTCTCTTCTAGACGAGAGGAATGTTGGCTTAAAGATTGCGACTGTTAAAAATTTATTTAGAATTTTAAGTCTTGAAATGTTTGTTAGACACTGAGAAAATGCTTACCTTTTTGTTTTGAGCCAGAAAAGTCAAAAATATAATTTTGATTGACCAGTAACGCATAATCTCACTTTTACGACCAGAAGCCAGACTAATATTGTATTTTATCCTCTTATCTCCTATTCTATATATTCTTTAACACAGAACAATAGAAAATTTACAGTTGTAAATTCACTTTTATCTCATTTACGTATTATTTTATGCGTACATTCCGTCAAACAAAGCTACTCTCTAACACAATTTCATATTGTCAACATTTATTAATGTATATTTTTATGTAATTAGAAATTGTTTTAATGGATTTTATAAACCGAAAAATTCATTTTTTATTGTTTCGCATTAAAAAAAATGCCCGTTAATTTAACGACAAGTGTAATCGATTATCTTTTTCTTTTACGTCTAAGTTAGAAATAACTTAACGACCGTTAATGACGTCACTTAACAGAACTTTTAATTAATACACAACGTTCGTTTTATTTTCTTGTCAACGTTTATACAGAAATTTATTAAAGAAACGTTTGTTTTGAGAAAGACCTCTTATATTTTATGTCAAAATCCGGCTCGGATTGCATAAAATATAATTGGCAAACAATACATTTTTATATTCTTTAAGAGATAATGTATAGTCGACCCCTTATAACACTGTTGATAATTCCGTTTTATATGAATTCCATGTTGTACGAGTCGCTTAGATTTTACAAATACGTGTGCCGGGCTGTGAACGGCTCATGTATTTATAAAATCTAAGTGACTCGTACAACATGGAATTCATATAAAACGGAATTATCAAAAGTGTTATAGGGGGGTCGACTGGTATATTGTAATGCCAAGTAAAAACATTCTTGTGGCAGTTTAATTTTATTTACAGTACATACAAGTCAAACAACAGCTTAAGATCTGAAAGGATGAGACCCTTTTTATTATTTACTGAAAGGGAAAGACCTCTTTTATGCTATGTTAGCATATATCAATATTAGAATGAATCAAAAATCAATTAACCGAGATGGATTTTTAAAACTATATCTCAGTTAACTAACTTTTGGAAACTTAATTTTTTATATATGTTAGAAATGGAAGAAAATCCATAAGTATTTCTGTTAAAATATTAAATAATAATAATAATATAATCTATGCTTTATCAGACATTAAATTTATTATAAAACGTATTTAAATAGTTTCTTGTCATCATCTACTAAATTCACTTTTATGGAAATAATAGGTGAATGTCGTTAGCCGAATTCAATTAACTGATTCAGCATAAAGGGAATCGTGAATTACTTCCGTAATTCATGAGAATTGATACGTGAATTGGTATGTAAATTCGAACGTGATCGACAGAATTCATCGTATTGTATAATGAAGAAATGCATTCGTCACTCCAAGCGATTTAGCATCACTTTTAATAAACCCCATTTTCCCCCATAAGATCATTATTTGACGGAGGGAAAAGCCTCGTGTTTTATACCTTAGAACCGCAAAAAATCTAAACCCGACCCTGTCTAAAACTAAATTCTATGCAGAAATTCATCAACCTATATTCAATTTATGTAGTTTATATGGTGAAGAAGAAATAAAGATTGAAGAAAATACGGATAACTTCATAATAATCAAGGGGTTGTTCCGGTAAATGTAATCTTATTCCCATTTGCATAATTTCTTTGCTAGTAAACATGTCTTTCTCTTTCGTTTTCCACGGATATTTATAATTGACAAGAAAATTGCTTTTCTAAGAAATCGAATGAAGAAAAAATACAAAAAAAAAATTGAATTTTTCGTCGGCTTGTGTCATAAAAAAAATTGAATAAATAAAATTTAAACATGCACTAAATATTTTTGCTTTTAAATGCGACAAATTAGCATAAGAGCACGAGAGACGAGTGTAAGAGAGGATGTAGAGCAGCTGACATTAATCCATTCTTTATATAAGGAATTGGCAGTTTTATTTGAAATTGTGCATTTTATATTATAAACTCGTTTATTCGGATCCGGATACAAGCACGGCCATGTTTTATTTTATTTATTTTTTATTACATATAAGTTTAACACCAGATGTTTACCGTTATATTAAATTGAGGCACTTGTATCAGTGGCGACACCTGCACTCGAGAGACGTAACCATACAATATTTCGCTGTGTGATCTTTTCTTATAAATAAATGTTACGTATTATCTTTATTAGTTATAGTAGCGCCTTATAGCTTCATAAGACCTAGGCAAATTTGAAAAAAAAAAATTAGGGGCCCCATGTACAGTACAGTGTTGACTCTTCAAAAGGGGAGTTTTCGGAGAATATTTCCTTATAAAAGATTGGTTTAGGGTCCATGGTTTCTGCCCTTTATGCTTATAGGATAACACGTTACTGTTGAGTAATAAGAGTATTCTCAGTAGTTCAAATTTTCGTTTATTGGATCCGAATTGTAACTAATTGTGAATATATTTTAAAACTCTTTCCGTCTTATAGGCACCAATTGAGCCTCTTTAGCAAACCCATTACGGGTTAAGCCAGGCCCACAATGGGACGACCGGGTGATGAGAAACGGGACATATCTAGGACGGACAATACACAAAATTCCCGGGTTTACTGCCGGAATTCGATCCCGGATCCACACAACCAACACACGCAGATGCTTTTACTCTCTCGACTATCTGGCCGCGAATACATATTACACTTACATACTGACAACGCCTTGTTTCTATGTATGGATTTATATAAGTGGTGATATATTGTGCAAAGGTATTCTTTTTATTAAAAAAAAAAAAAAAGTTGGCATCATGCTGGCTGTCGGTCGCACTTCTTTGGCAGTGGAAAGACACGAGCTTCCATTTCATGCTTGGTTTCTGGATCGAGATGATAACACCACCATCAGTTGTGGCTGTACGATCCAGAAATGCTCTTCTGAATATAGATTGAAATGCATATCTTTTGATAAATGAGATTTTTCTCCGCGACAATGTGCGACTTAATGTCGCAAAATCCAGCTCGACACCCAAGAAGCTTAAACGGAGGGCTTAGCCATCTGCCACGCAGTCCCGATTTGTCACAGTGCCATTTCACTTTCGATTCTCTCAAAAAGGCAAAGAAAAGCGTTTCATAACGAACACGAATCTCACAAATCTCCTTCCATGAAGCCGAAATTAAAAAAAAAAAAAAAAGATAAGGGGGAATTGTAGTTTTGGTATGCTTTAATTCACAAATAATCAGTGCAATATGACAAACTTTGGTCCATTTTCATGACTTTCCCCAATATTCAGAAATCAAATCTTAACTCTTCGTTCTTCAATAAGCGATTGATAATTTGCAAACGCCATCTCTGAAAAACGTTTAGTGCTAATTTCAATTATCTCATAAGCTATCGCTCTACCGTCGGTTCTAGCGAAGATCTCATTTGTCATCATAATAAATGACTGAGAATTTTATCAATGAAACGAACTTAAATAACACAACACTTTACCGAAATATCATTTATAACTGAAAACGGGAGTATAAGGCCTGAACATTGCGTCATCATCCCAAGTATTAAGAGCTTATAATAAAGAAAAATCCAATTTTCAACGTATAAGAATAGCGATTGGTTTTCTTATAACGTTATTGAATCGATATTTTCATTTCGTTAGAGACTCATCAGTGCCCGAGCGGATAAAACTACTCAACATTGGTTGTGGGTTCACGCCCGATCAACTGAGGCCACGTGTAATTTCCCGGGTTTTTTCTTTTCATTTCTAACATCTAGTTTCTCAAAATCCTCCCGAGAGGAACTCCGTTGGCAGTTGTTATCTGTTGCACTACCATATCCCATCTAACCATTACGTTATCTCAATGATTTCAAGTCACATAAGATACCGAGTTCACGAATTAGCTTTTAGATCANACTGCAACGAAAGCAAAAAAAAAAAACCTTAGGAAATGTCGTTAAAACCCGGGAATTTACAAAAAATTCGTCAACCTATATCACCTCATATTGCAGGTAAGCTTCCTTCTCGGCAAACTCGTGCACGTGTCTGGATTTGGCACCGCGATCGGGTGCGCGCGACAAATGCTCTTCTAATTCCTTTTCCAATCTGGCGATGTTGTCTTCTTGATCTTGTAGCTGCTCCCTCTGCAAATATTCAAAGAAATTAAATTCTAGTTTAAGTGGTGATGCAAAATGTTTAGTCTAAAAAATTGTATTCTGCAAAATTCAAGGAAGTCTTATTTCGATTAAAATCTACAAATCCGTGACATACATACCATCAGACAGACACCACCATTTAGCGCTTAAATTTTCTCAATAGGTATATATGTTAATTTTATTCTTCTAATCAGAGATGGTGGTTCTTATTTACTTCCAACAAGGATTTACTTTTATGATTATTATTGTTATTATTGAGCATAGATAATGCTTTATTTGGATCAAAGCTTATATTTTGTGTCTATCCAAACGTAAGAAAACAAAAATAATGTTTTCAATTCTTTTAAAAACTTTTCCAGAAATATATAATGTCAAAATTATCATTTAAAAATGTGCATTTAGTTTATGATGTCATAAATTTTATCCCAAGTTTATCATCACAGGACGCTAGTGGGACTATTTTTGTCTAAATCTCAAAAACATTTATTAAAAAAGATCAATGAAATAAATAATCTGTAATATTAATTTAAGAAAAAGAAACAGTTAGTTTTTGAAATTTTATTACTTAAAAATTATTGTTTTTAACACTTGTTTCTTTAATACATTGGATGCTATCAAAAACTAAATGGCCCAGACGCTACTCTATATATGTTTATATTTTATGTATACGTTCATACTATGGTATATAAACATACAGTAATCTAAATCTGTTTAATAATTTTCGTCCATGACGGCATATTGGCAGATTTTTAATATAAATTTTCTCCGTTTTTATGTATGATACATTCTGTAAAATAAATTCATTTTTATATTTTTATGTATTGGCACTTTTTATGTACACTAAGAAATGCGGCCCAATGCCGCCAACCCAATTCGAATTGAACAGACGTCACACTATGTTCGAGTCGACGTTTTGTGTGGCTGAATATATATATATATATATATTTAAAAAAATAACATAAATAAATAGAAAAGAAATTGAAAGGAAGAACCGAGTGGTGGGTGAGGGGAAAACGCGCATTTCTCCCCACATTTCGAGAGTAAAATCGGTTTAAGAAAAGTAGTTGCGGAGAGGGAGCGACGTCGCGAATTAAACCCGGTTTTAACACTTTTCCGGGTGGCCAAATTTTGTATTTACTTCTGTTGCATACGCGCACCCCGATATTGCATCAGTCCCGACCGACGCTGTCGTTTCGATCGGTACGGAGTAACATTGCATAAGTACAACAAATAATAGAAAACGAGAAGACGATCGCGAGGCGATGGCGCGACGTTGAACTTAAAAAAAATTCCGCCGTGTTTTTTTTTGTGTTTGTTTTATAAATACGTCGATATAACGCTTTCGGACGCCGCTTCAATAGCTGCAGAAACTGCGTAAAGTCTCGCACAGAACGGAGAATCTTCCCCGGTGAAAGGGGCCGAAACGGCCGCGCGCACGGAGCAAAAAAACATGACGCTCCGTTTTATTTCCGAGTATAAAATGGAACGCGCTAAACTACTTTTTACAAAAAAAATTCGACCAGCCATCGGGCCGACCTCGACTCCCGCATACGTCCAGATATGTTTAGTAAATTTTGCACAGAAATCCTTTCGCCACAACATTGTTGCGTGGCGCTCTCCCTATCGCCAGCCTGATAAACATGGCGCGGGAAACCGAAACGGAACGTCCAAACAGGTGGCGTGGAAATTTTATATTTCTACTTATTGGCACTTTACGATCGGCTGGGGCCGCACGAAACGGCGAAAAACATTCGCCGGAGTTCAGTTTTCTGTTTTTGTTTTTATAACTAGATGAGCATAGTGTAATTTATTAAACCGCCCACGACCGCGCGCGGAATCGCGCGACGGAGGCGACGTGCGCTACACGCAACCCTCGCCGGTACTGTTCTTGTAAATTGCCGCCCGGTAGCTGAATCGGTCCGACAGACTCCTCTTGACCTCGTGGGTCAAATCGGGGAGGATCGAGGGCGGATGGTCGTAGCTATTAGGCAGAGTTCGCTCGTTCTTCTCCACTGGTTCGTCTACTTCTCCTATGGACGTCTCCACCAGGGGAGGTTCCAACTCCGGATACTGCGCCAATTTCGATCGCTGCAAGAAGGCGTAGGTCCTGTACCTTTTCAACTGCAACGAAAGCAAAAAAAAAAAACCTTAGGAAATGTCGTTAAAACCCGGGAATTTACAAAAAATTCGTCAACCTATATCACCTCATATTGCAGGTAAGCTTCCTTCTCGGCAAACTCGTGCACGTGTCTGGATTTGGCACCGCGATCGGGTGCGCGCGACAAATGCTCTTCTAATTCCTTTTCCAATCTGGCGATGTTGTCTTCTTGATCTTGTAGCTGCTCCCTCTGCAAATATTCAAAGAAATTAAATTCTAGTTTAAGTGGTGATGCAAAATGTTTAGTCTAAAAAATTGCTCTGTATTCTGCAAAATTCAAGGAAGTCTTATTTCGATTAAAATCTACAAATCCGTGACATACATACCATCAGACAGACACCACCATTTAGCGCTTAAATTTTCTCAATAGGTATATATGTTAATTTTATTCTTCTAATCAGAGATGGTGGTTCTTATTTACTTCCAACAAGGATTTACTTTTATGATTATTATTGTTATTATTGAGCATAGATAATGCTTTATTTGGATCAAAGCTTATATTTTGTGTCTATCCAAACGTAAGAAAACAAAAATAATGTTTTCAATTCTTTTAAAAACTTTTCCAGAAATATATAATGTCAAAATTATCATTTAAAAATGTGCATTTAGTTTATGATGTCATAAATTTTATCCCAAGTTTATCATCACAGGACGCTAGTGGGACTATTTTTGTCTAAATCTCAAAAACATTTATTAAAAAAGATCAATGAAATAAATAATCTGTAATATTAATTTAAGAAAAAGAAACAGTTAGTTTTTGAAATTTTATTACTTAAAAATTATTGTTTTTAACACTTGTTTCTTTAATACATTGGATGCTATCAAAAACTAAATGGCCCAGACACTACTCAATCTCTGAGAGGTTGTTTTGTCACTTAGCTGAATTGTTTGTTTCCTCCTTGACATACTTTCTCCATATTTAACAAAGCATTTTCTTTTTATATGTATTATTTCAGTATGCTAATTTATTTCACGTAACATCCAGTGTTGTTAAGATTAGATTATTTGAAATGCAAATATTTTTGATTGTGTAAAGTTCAAAATATGCTGAAATTTTTAAATCATACTTAAATAAATAACTGAGAGATTAGAAAACTTTTGTTTGTAACTTGGAAAAGTAACTGTTCCACAATAACTGATAATATAATCATGTATACTGTATTTAGAGACTTTTTCAAAAACAGAAATATCTGTAAAAAAAAGTATACAGTAGAACCTCGATTATCCGGACTAATGAGGGATGAAGGTAGTCCGGATAAGGAAAAATCCGGATAATCGAAACAAATACTTTAATTTGTCTTTTAAAGATAATACAACACGTTTTCTTTTCGATGACATATCGGTAATATTAAAAGTAAATACTGTATTTAAACCGTGATCAAATTTTCAAGAAACAAACGTTCGTATTGAATTTGAACCTCTACTGACTAACACTAACAGACTACCTATTGTTTAAAAGGTCCTCTGGTGGCGCAAGAAGACGGATTTTATAAAATAAAAAGCAGTTGAAACTGCATTTTTATGAATAAAAATTT
>NW_019385313.1:259761-267381 GCF_000671375.1 Centruroides sculpturatus | reverse complement strand
TTTTTTTTTTTTTTTTTTTTTTTTTTTTTTTTTGCTTCTACGATTCACGATACATTCGCAATCGTGTATGCCACTAATGTCAAATGGGACTATTTTGTACGGGTAACTACACCGCCACCGCATTTTTTATTAATTTTTTTTTCACACAACTGAATTTTGATCTTTTAAATTGAAATACCTGATTAAAGGGTGGGCGAAATTTTTCTCCGCCCCGGGCGGCTAACACCCACGGTACGCCACTGCGCATCTGAACTTGTCTATCAAAAAATTGGCGCATGGTATGCAAAAGGTTGGCCACCCCTGCCTTAAACAAAGGAAAAGTACGTACTTTATGAGGGCATAGAGCCATTACTACATGAAAATGAAAATGAATGAATACACAGTGTACAGTAATTTACCTGATAAGACAGACCTCAGAAAAATACTTTATGAAACATAAATCTGTCTATAATGAAAATGAACTAGGGGTTTTTTTCGCCCTGCCAGTGTGTGGCCGAGTTATCCGGACTGCCAGGTTATCGAGTGTCGAGTTTTTGAGACTCTACTGTACTATTATACTCATCTGTTAAATAAATGTTGCTTGCTGTTTTTCAAAAATTGAAGCTATACCCCATCATACATGAACAACAAAATGCTAGCCTGGATTTTTTTCACTCTGGTAAGTGCAAGATGGTAGTTTGAATGAAAAATATCTTTTTTCCCCCCATGATGAAATTGGTATTGTAATGCGGATTTGTAACACACTTATGTTTTATAAAAATTAGCCAGGTTGAATTTAAGTTTACAAAAATTTTTGAGTAGACAATAAATACAGGATGTGTCTTTTCATTCGGTCCTTTCAAACACACTTGAGGAAATAACAATTCTATGTTATTCATCCTGGCTAATTTTTATAAAATGTATTTATTTAATTTTTCTGATTGTGCCACTGCCAGAGGGATATTTTTAACTTGTTTTACATTGGAGGTGTACAAGTAGCCTCAAATAAAAAGTCAACTCTGCCGTAGAATTGTTATTTCCTCAAGTGCATTTGAAAGGACTGAATGTAAAGACACATCTTGTATGTATTGTCTACTAGAGAATTTTTAAAAAAATTTTTGTACACTTATGTTTGTTGAAGATTGAGAGAACCTTAAAATTGAAGAAATACAATAACTGTGTAGAGCAGTGTTTTTCAACCTTCTTGAATACGCGACCCCTTTACAAGTTAAAAAATTCTGGTGACCCCCCAGGGCCATATTAAAACTATATCAGTGATCTTAAAAACTACATATTTAATTTTCTTTCCTTAAATATCGATTGAAAAACCAATTGTGCTGTAAAATAAACAGGCACAGCCTTCTCACTGAAATTCTAGTTTTTTTTATTGTAGTGTAGGACCTACAAACACTTGTCTTTTTCTTTCACCCACAACTCCCTGTGTAAGGCTTTGTGACCCCCCTGGGGGTCATGACCCACAGGATGAAAAACACTGGTGTAGAGTTATCAGTTTCTGCAAGTAAACTTCTAATTGATCTCATTTAAACAATTAACCATTATTGGTTGAAATTGGTAACCATTACAAGTATTGTTAAGTGATTATTTTAATATTACATAAACTGTAATAAAAGAAAATAATATACTGAAAAAATTAAGCATTTTTTAACTTCTACTTTGATTTTTCTCACAAAATTATTACTTCTTTTTGTGATGTGATCAAACTGAATTTAATTTCATTATTTTAAATTATAGTTTTGGGAATTTGGATTATAACCTATTATGCTGAATCCTTTTATTAACTCATAAGCCAAATTAATATTTATAATTTGGCTTCAAATTAACAAAAAGCCTCAACATAATAATTTATTATTTCACTTTTTAGCATTCTAAATGCAAGAAATATTTATTATTCCACTTTTTGATTTTATTCAAATAAGTTTTAAATATATGTTCAAACATGCAAGATGATAAGAATATTTTTAACGTAAACTGATTAAAAGCAAAATATGAAATTCTAGTTGTTATATTTGCTGAGAATTATCATGTAATTACATTCAAACAATTAAAATCAATTGTGCTTGTTCCATTTTTCACACTAATTTATAATCAAATCAGTTGATCCCACAAAACAAATTTACATAATTAATTATCATACTTTGATAAATTGTTTTGCCTCTCCAACTCTAATAGATTGGTTTAAAAAATACTTATTTGATTGTATTAAGACTTAAATTTCAAAAATTGTTTGCATTTAAATGGAGATTAAATATAAAAATAAAACAAAAATTTCATCTTTAGTATTTGTGGATTCCGTCTTCCATCAAGAATGCTTAAAGGACGCTGATGACAGAAATAAATCTGAGTGTTAGAACTTGCATTTTTATATTCTAATTTGTATTTTTAAATGTCGTTAAAACAAATATTTTTCAATTGTTTGATAGCAAATAGCAAATGCTTAAAATTTTTAAATTAAAAAATATTAAGTATTCATTAAAATTCTAGTTTTATGGTCTAACTGTATTGTATTTCACATGCATATCCTCCTGTAAAATCTGGAAGTTGTTCGAAATTCATTCGTATCTTAGTCCGTATAATTAACCAAGTGGTGTCAGAAATTCTTATTCTGAAAGATCCAACTGATCCTTCAGAATATAAATGGTCATCACAAATGTGCGATGGGGTCAACCGGAACCCTGGAAATTCACATAAGCAGTAACAAATACATATTAATACAGTATATGAGTATGTGTTTCTGTTATTGTGGATTCTGATTCAATGGAGATATGAAGGAAAATAAACTTAACATTTTATTAACAAAATTAACTTAATTAAAAAAATAAAATTTCATATATTAATTTTGCCAGTTATAAACCAAACTGCAAATTTTTCAATCAAAATGTTGAAAAACATGGGCAATCTGTGCAAGTTGATTAACTTGCACAGACTGCCCATGTTTGAAAAAGTGTCCAATGCTCTATATTATTATTATTATTATTATAGAAGATAAACATTGTTAACTAAATTTGTATCTGAAATATGATATATAATGCTAATTATATTCAAAATATTTTGAGTACAGATATTATTTAATAGGAGTAACCATTTTACTTATCTCTTATATAATTAAGAGATCTTTTCTATCATTTGTCTAATATTCTCTAGAAAAGTTGATGATTAATCTATATAGTAAGTATGCTTTTGTATTTAGAATAACTCAAAGTGCAATATCATTTATTAAATAGTTTTTCTAAAAGTTTTAAAAGAACCATATAATATTTTCTCATGTAGAAATACAAAAAATGCTGCAGAAGACAATTGTAGATTTAGCAAAAAAATTTTTTTTTGTTTTTCTAGTGTAAATATATATTGAATTGCCTTAAATTATAGTAAGATAAACAAAATTTTAATTTTATAAATCTCATTATTCCCTTTTTAAACAAATCTTTTATCACAAAGAAATTTTAAAACTTAATTTCAGGTAGTTACAATTAAGTGTGTTAAATGTATGCAAAATGTAATTGTAAATTGAAAAAGAAAATAACATTTTATTTTCTAAAACATGCAAAAGAAAATACAAAGAAAATTCAAATCAGTATCTAAATCAAAGAATGATATCATGTCTAAAGTGAAAGCACTAGTGTATCACCTGCAAAATTATAAATGTATATATGGCAAATAAATTAATTATATGTTTACTGCAAGTTATACCATTACACATTCATAATATTTGACTTTTAGTACCTGTTTTCAAGGATAAATGGCTAAGAATGCAATTGAGAAAAATATTTAACCAATCCTCAGTAATGTGTTATGAATACATTAAAAAAAATCCATTTTGGTCAATCTATTATTTTATCATCATCATCATAATGATGTTGATTATTATTAAAAATTACAATGTATATAATATTGAAATTAGCTTGATCCCTTAATAATGCACTAACATAGATTATTTTCTGCTACAAATAGTAACAATTTTAAAAACTGTGTGTATTAACTTTCCAAAAATTATTGTTTTTAATCTATCATATATAGTAACTATTTATTCCAGTATTTAAAAAAATATATGTCAAACTTACAAAATTTAGTTTTGTGTGGCTGACTGGTAACAGTGGCCTCTGGAATTTTTTTTGAGATCCCACACCACAGGCTAGAGGAGGAGCGGACAGACTAGCAGCAACAAAATTTATTGTATCTATCCAACTCTGCAATTCCTTAGAATCACTGGAAATAAAAATACAATATATTTATAATCAAGAAATTTTTTAAAAAGCTTCGCTTTCCTATATTTAAAAGTATAAATTTTTAAAAATGTTTATTCCATGTATTTAGGACTTTGTTCTTTCAACAACACATTACATAAAGTAAAATGTTAAAATGACCAAGACAAAACCTTTCTCACTAGTTTCTAGCCGTTTATTAACCCCCTATCGTGATAGTGCATCTTCTTTACTTAGTGCGTTTATTTTCAATTTTATTCCCCAACTTTAGCGATTATCCCATCATGAACTATCCGCACACCTTTCATTTTTACCAAAAGAAAAAATTTTACGCCCTAAGTATCGTCTAAACCTTATCATCAACGATGACGTCACTGGTAAACATTGACATTGTTTAAATTTTTACCAACCGATGCTCTAACAGACCACAATGTACCTGAAGAAGGCTTATTAAGAAGGCCGAAAACATTCGTCCTCGTGTATAAATGGCTAGAAACTAGTGAGAAAGGTTTTGTCTTGGTCATCTTAAAATAGTTCTAGCTCAAAATACATAGAAGTGAAAATGTTGAAAACAAAATTTTATTAAACTCTTAAATCTTTACAACACAAAATCAAATAATAATGACTATTTTTAAAACATTCTTTTTGTATTTTAAATATGTGAAAGTTGCAAAACAGAAACAATAGGAAAAACAAGCAGACATTCTCTGACTTAATTTTGCTTAAAAATAGGCAGTTAGGCAAGGAAATTGAAAATATTAGTTTGAATTTTAAACAATTTATACAAGCTATGAACAATATAAATAATATTTTGATTTTTGGAAAAAATGAATTTAAAGTTAGATTTTTTAAGATTGTTAATATTCAAATTACTACAGTATATTCTTAAAAAGCCAAAAATAATTTATTTGGATTTGAAGTAAATTGTTCAGTATCTGAATATATAGAAATTATAAATATATAAAACAATTTAAAAATGTTTAACTTTTGCTTATTTTATATAACAAAGTTTCATAAAACACTGTTTGAATACGTAATCAAGTTCTACAAATATATTTAATTTACAATATATTTATTTTTGTGATAATCTGAAACCATGTTGTGACTCTTCTTTGATTCTTAACTTAAACACTATGTAGTGTAATAAATTAAAACACTTGCCATTTTATTATCTTTATTTAGTTCAGTAGATCCTGAACTAAATAAAGATGATAAAATGGCAAGTGTTTGAATTTATTACACAAAACAGTGTTTAAGAATCAAAAGAATATTTATTTTTTAAAACTCTTCCTATCCATTGGGCACTCAGTGGGCCCTTTTTTGTGCTCATCATAAATTCAATCAGTCCTTAAATGGTTATGTCACTGATGTTGTTAATTTGAAGACGACTATTATATAATCTATCAGATAATTTAGTTCACTTTAAACAATATTTTTACAAACTTTTTAAATTAAATTCATGAAAAAGTTAATATACAAAAAATTGTACAAAATTCAGTTATATACTAAAACTAAATTTAAAAAACTTTTCTGAAGTAATTTAATTCTATAAATTACTTCAGAAAAATTTTAAAAATCAGATACATTAAGAGTAAAGTATCTGATTTGTAAATATACAATATAAGCTAAATTCAAATTCTACAATCAAAACTCTAAATTGCCAGACAATTGCCAAATTAACAATTAGAATTAATTTTGAAATTTAATTTAACATTAAATTAAATTTCAATATTAATTACAGTTAATCAATCCTAATGTAAAATGGTGACTTAACTTCTCCTCTTAGATCAAATTTCATTGTTTAATTAACTTAAAAGATAGCTTTAAAACATATTGACAATTTAGATTTCTAAGTGACTTATTTGATATATATATATGATTATTATTTATTATTAACAGAATTGTGTATAATTCTATTTTAATAGAATTTACATGATGTTCATCTTATAGTGAGAAAATATACCAACCTCGTCTGAAATAAATATTCTGCTTGATCAGCAGTCTGCAAACGAAATACATGTTGCTTCTTCGTATAATCAGATGCTTTAGTGGCCAAAGCATGATGAATTCGTATAGAATTGTACAAACTGTCATACAGTTGATTTTTCCTAAATCCATTTTCATCCTAAATCATTACTAAAATTAATTCTCAACATCAAGAAATAACTATGATAAAAAAAAAAGTATTATTATTATTACCTTATGTAAATACAAAACTAAATCTCGCAATGTAGCATAAAACATTTTCCAACCTCTTTTCCCAAGAGGAGCTGTGAAATATAAAATACTGTTGAAGTCAATTATACAAAAATTTTTTTTATGAAAACAACTTAACACAAAGTTTATGACAAATAATTTATATAGAGTGTTAATATTGTTCAATTTAGATACAAAATTCCAATTTGAATTAAATCAATCGTCAAATAAATCAAATTTACCATATTTTTTACGCAGAGTATTATTTTAAACACCATTTTCAATTTTAAACTAACCTAAAGGAGAATTTAGTATTCAAAATTACAATTAAAGCATAATTATGAAAGCAATCTGTAGAATGTTAATACTATTTGAACTTATAAAATTTTATTACAATTAACTCAAGACTGACTGGTAGAGCCTAAAAATTCTTTAGATGTGAGCCAAAGTAATTTTTAAAAATTTTGATGTAAATTTTGGTATACATATTATATATTACTATTCCATAGAACAACTTGATAAATATGACTTAATTAAATAAGTTTACTTATATTTGACTCAAATATAAGTAAACTTATTTAATTAAGATAACTTGTAAACTTGATATTATGATACTTTAATAGATGGTTGTATTATTAGTTTAGTAGGTTACTCGGTTCACACCGGTGGCTGTGTACTATGCCAGACCAGAGTCAAGGCATAACAACCAAAAACAAAAATTAAATAAGTGTGTCAGTGTCTGTATTCAGGAATTTCCTAACAATGTGGCATGTATTCAATATAGTGGCATTCTGTAGTATGATGTATGTATTTCTATTCAATTGTAATGTTCCCAGGCTCTTGTGTAGTGTGTGTGGTATCACACCTGTACAAGAGAGAGCGACAAGTACAATAAGCATCCTTTCCATCCTCCACAGATGCCTTATTTCCTGGGTGAGTTCTGTGTACTTGCTAATTTTTTCAGTGTATGTGTTTTGTACATTTTGAGTGTTTGGAATGGCTATGTCTATAATGTATGTAATTTTATTGTGTTTGTCAATGAGTGTGATGTCTGGTCTATTGTGGTAAATTGTTTTATCTGTGATTATGGCTCTGTCATAGTACATTTTGTGCGTGTTGTTTTCCAATAGTGTCTGTGGAATGTATTTGTAGTATGGTTCGTGGATATCTAATAATTTGTGTTTGTTTGCAAGCTCTTGGTGTATTATATTTGCTACTTGATTGT
>NW_019385313.1:241632-259088 GCF_000671375.1 Centruroides sculpturatus | reverse complement strand
CTAATTGTAGTAATATTTTAAACCGTTTGATTTTTGTATTAAAGTTTTTTTAATTGATTGATGATTGATTCAATCAACTAATTTGTTGATTGTATTAACTTGATTCTTTAGATATTGAAAATTAAATAAATAACATTATGTTAATTTAAGCGTACAGAAACGTTGCTGTTGTTCCAGCAAAAATCTTATTTTCACTTTACCGAGTGCCTAGTAGGTAATTTGCAGATTACCTAGATAATCTGAACATTACCTAGGTAATTTGAGAAATGGAATAATTTTCGCAGCTTTAACAGATCACCCTAGTTAATCTGCAGATTAGCTAGGTAATGCGCACATTAACGGATTTCGAGCTTTAGCGGTAACATATATACTTAAATATAACATTTTAATATAACTAACTGAAATTGCTTTTGTTTGTAAATGATTACTTTATAATTTGTAATAAAAATTACAAATTATAAAATAACGATTTACTAATGTGTTTAAAATGTAAAAAATCTTCATGTAAAGATTGTTCCACTAAGCCCACATTCTGAATAGACCAACAGAAAAAGGACCTCAAATAAATGACTAGCCTAAAGGATAGGGTAAAAAAACAAGTTTGATTATGAGTAGTGGAACTCTCTAAGGGTACATGCAGTTAGAATGAATGAAACCATGGAAATATTTATATAAAAGTAAACAATCAAAGTATTTGACATATTTGGAAAGATTGGAAATTTGGTTGTTTTCAGGTTGTTTTTAATAACCACCTTCAAGGAAGAAAAATACATTCTAAATGTAGAACAAAGCCATCAGTGTAGTGCTTATTAATTTTATTCAAAAATTAATGCATTAGAACATTACAAATTCAAATGTACATGCCAAATTTCTTCTGTAAATACAAAGATATGAAATTATTTGTATTATTAAAAGTGCAATTTTTGATGTAGTAATTCAAACAATTAAGAAAATTCAGATGGTTTAGATGGAAAATTCAGATGAACATATAGCTTACACTGGTAGACACACATTAACCAAAACTTACAGAAATACCAAGTAGGAAGATTTCCTCAATGATGAAAAGATGAAATTAAAAAAAAAACTGGCAAGGGCAAGAACAATTACATTAATTTAACTCAAAACTGTAGTAATAGTATTTTACATTTTGAAGAGAGATGGGGGAAGGTGGCAATAAGCCTGCAAAGCATATAAAGCCAATTGACGATGATACATTCAATAACTATAAATAACTAATATTTTCAAAAACTACAAGCTTAGTTTTTTTTTTCATTTAAAACTTTTGATTTACAATTTAATTTTTTTCCCTTTTTTCTTGTTGTACACAGTAAGTATAAATTTTATATTTAAAAAATAAATGCAAAAATACACAAAATTTTATATATTACTAAATTGTATCGATAAGTCTGACCACTAAAACTAAAATTTCTTTACTTCAGGACACAATTTTGAAAGAACAATTTAATATTGATATGTTGCTTGAGTGCACATTTAAAAGGATGGCAAAAATAAACAACATATTAATGACTCTTTCACTTAAAAAATTGTTAATAGTATAAAATTCAAAGTCAAAACTATCAATTAATTCATTGTGTCAAAGTACAAAAGAAACTGATTATTCTCATCAAAGATATTGCAACTGGCAACAAAACTAATGGCCATTGAGTTAAAACTAAAACTACATTTAGGATATTTGAAATTGTTTTTGTTCAATAAAGAAAAAATTAGATGTAAATGTTTATTATTTAACAATTTATTAGTCAAACTTTCATAAAATGCTGAAAACAAAATACTAAATACTATTGTTAAGTTTCTAAATACTATTAATAATTATATATATTTCACTATAACTTGCTTCATTGGAAATCCTAGCAATATTTACATCAATCTCCAAGCATTTTCAAACCTTTCAAGGGAGATGAAAATACTTTGGAATTAACGTAATTATTACTAGGATCACCAATAAAACAAAAAATAATGATGTTTGATAATTAAAGAAGAGGGTTTGGTTTTATATGTAATTTTTTGATAAATCAAAATTATTTAAACTTTTTTAAAAAAACTAATTTTTTTTGGAATATAAACAACTATAAAAATGGACTAATAATTCAGTTCTACTATAAAATGCAGGAATAGAAACATAACCACCACCAATTATTAGCCATGAATATCTAGTCTATATGTACAAAGTTTTAATTATGCTGTGCTGCAATAGTCAAGTTTAAAAATAAAATCTTTTTCCTCATCCTGAACAATACAACAATTAGTGATTGAAATTTTAGCATTGGGAGATTGTATGCAAAGAGAAAAACAATCAATTCAGTGAAGTATTACAAACACTCAAAACACATTTAAAGTAAGGCCAGAACAAATCATCTTTTTCTTGCATCATGATAATATATGGTCATACTGCAGCAAGGAAACAGCAATGTTGTTTAAGAACCTAAAGTTACTTATTCTGCATCTTCCCCATGGTCCAGGTCAGGTACCAGACTTCTGGCCATTCTCAAAATTAAAAATGTCGAACAGTCCCTACATTTCATCGGATGCCAATGTTCTAGCTGGCTACTGTATGAAAATTGAGTAAGAAAGAACCAAAAGATTTTTTTATGCATGCAATGCATAAAACAACTTTTGGTTCTTTCTTGATCCATTGACTTCTTTCAATGGAATGCAAAAATGAATCAATTATTTACAAAATGTGTCACTGTACATGGTGATAATGTTAAAAATGAATATGTTCACAATAAATGGCTTTGACTACTTTTAAAAATTGGTCACATTATTCTAAATCTTCCCAAACCAATTTCATAAAAAAAAAGACATTTATCATTCACTTTTATAGACAAGTAAAATTTTGTAATTTAGGCGGGTTTTGTAGATTTTGTTTACTTTCATCAAAAATTAACAAATAAATTAGATAATAGTGTTGGAAAGTTACACACATTCTATAAAATTTAATTCAATACGTACTTCTTTTGCCATTAGGATCAATACAACATTTTCTCATTACATAGCCCTTCTTATATTCAGTAGCACAATTGGGATTAGGAATCTAAATAATAAAATTCATTATTATTTTTAATTAAAAATAAATAAATAAAAAACAAAAAAAAGTTTAGTTTAGTTTTATAATTAAATTTTTTTTTATACATTACTCTACATCAGGAGTCTCCAATTTGTAGCCTGCGGGCCAAATATGGCCCCAAAACATTTATCTGGTCCACATAACTTGATTTTCACCTATGTGTTTTATCATAAACATCTAAACTAGTTCAAAGCACACAAACT
Source organism: Centruroides sculpturatus (assembly GCF_000671375.1). Lineage (NCBI taxonomy): Eukaryota > Metazoa > Arthropoda > Arachnida > Scorpiones > Buthidae > Centruroides > Centruroides sculpturatus. Next base: position 255,797 of record NW_019385313.1, on the reverse strand, counting down.
TTTGAAAAGCCAATTAAATTTAATAGATCTTGCTTCAAATAATCTTTATAAAAACCCAATTAAAGAGGAGAGTTTGTTAAATTCTTACAGATCTCTTCCAAAAGAGTTTTAAAAAAAATTCCTATGAACTCTGTGCACAGGGTTATTTTCTATTTATTGCTTTTATTTATCTTTGTGAACAAATCTTTTCAAAAATAAAATACATAAAATTAAAATATTGATCATCATCATCAAACAAATATCTAAAGATTTTACTATTCTGAGCCATAAAATGTATTCCCAATTTTGAAGATATTCTTTTAAAAAAGAAGCTGCAAATTTCACATTAATTTATGTCCATCGTTGTTCAAAAATAAATAAATAAATAATTTTTTCATATCTGGCTCTCAGACTTGTTTTTTTATAGTTCACATGATCCTTCTCACAAAAAGGTTGGAGTCTCCTGATCTACTTAATGTTATTGCTTATAAAAAAATCTAAACAATAAAAATTCAACTTTTCTTAAATTTGGATTTATAATTTAATTTAATTATTTGCTTTTTTTTTTAATTAAACATAAGTCTTTCAATAAGCAAACTGAAAAAGTTATGGATTATTTTAATTTTATGTAATGAAAATAAAATTTGATAAGACTGATACATATAAAAATGTTTTTAAAAAAGCAAGAAAAAAATTCTAAATTTGGCCAAATTTTTTAATAAAGTTTAATTATATATATTAATTAAATTACTAATTATTATTTCTTTATTTAATTTGCTTTTAATATGTTTTCACATAAATAAATTAGACTAACTTTTCAAACACAACTGATTCCTTGAAAAAATTATTAAGAGAAATGTTGTAAATTTAATTCCAAGTTCCTATAAAGTTGGTATCATATGCCCAAATTCTATTCCAAGAAACAGTTTGAACTCTTTAACACCAGGTAAATAGCACTTAAATACAGTGTTTCATAAATCATAGTAAAAATTTATTCCGGTCATAAAAGCAAGGAGTCATAAAATGAGCAGTTAAAAGCAGATTTATTTTTTTTATTTTTTAAACTTGAGAAGAAATCATTTTAATTCAAATAAAAATGAAAAGAAACAAGAAAAATTCTTTAGTATATTCCATAAACAAAATATGCCATTTGATTAATTTGCTTGATATAAAGTGATCAACAGAATAGAAAGTTTACTATAATATTTACTTCATTTTTATTTGAAGTATCAAATTTTGTAGGTAAAACTAACTTAAGGAAAGTAATGATTGTTACTTTCCTTAAGTTTTCACCAAACAAAACAATTCTTGTTATATCACAATAATTAAACAGTATAGAAACCAGAGAGTACTTTTATTGGCAACGACAAAGAACACAATCATTTATCCCACTCAGAGCTTACTAACTTTGGACATCCCAAGTCTAGATCGAAAAAGAGGACTGACAGCAGGCAGGTATCCATCTGCAAAACATCTTTTCCAATCTAATGTCCCCTATACAGGGAATGGGTATGCAGCAACACCATAGATATATAGGTTAAGTGAAGACAAGAAGCAAAGTTTTCAGAATCAAATGTCTTCAATTTTAGCAAGAAACCAAGAAACTGATTATATATGTTTTAAATTATGATTTCAAATTAAAAATTTCTCATGAAAAATGACTATCAAGTTTAAATATGATATAATGATAAAACAAATAATCATATTTTAATCCTTTCTAACAAATTTTGTTCCAAAAACTAATTATTACACATTAAAATCAAACTCCATCTGTTACAATTTTAAATTAGAAAACAATAGCTATTTGAAAAGTCATGCATTTTTTAATTTCAAATAATGAAACTTGTCCGTATCATGTTCTTTTTTCTGCTTATCTGTATTATATATTTCTACAGTAAGAAAAATTTTATACATTAAACTTCTTTCTACAAAAAATCTTTAATTACATTTCACAAAATACATTTTTATCTTTTAAACTTGCTTCTTTTTCAGAAAAAGTATATGTTTCTTTTTTAATCAGAATGCTTTTACTAACAAAAAAAAAAAAAAAAAACTCAGTAGTAATTTGTGAAACTGAAGAATTCAAATAATAAAGTTTGAATGTAATGTCTTGATTTAATTAAAAATATCTACAAGAAAAATATTTCAGTAGTAAAAAGATAAATGACAATAAGTACTCTGAAATACTTATAACTTCTTTAAAAGAAAATTAATAAAATATAACTTTGTCTATTGTTAAATTAGAAAAATTTTCATGAATCTTATATCTATAATTTGAATTTCATAACTAATTAAAAAGAAAAATTTAATAAAATCTTTCAATTCTTTTATCATGAGGAAAGCTACAGAGCTGTATACAGACATAAAATATCATCGAAATCTATGCTGTATTCACATTCAAAAAATAAAAACATTAATATATTAAAATGATTTTGTGACAAATTAATTTTAAAGACAAATTAAATAAATAGTTTAAATCTATTTGTACAATATTAAGTTAAGAATAATTACCTCAAGACAAATATAGACAATTGTGCATATATTGACCTCATTTTAGTAATAAAATTTTTATAAAATTATCATAAAATTTTTATGATAATTGTGTGAAATTAGCCGAGGATACTAACCAAGAGTACCACTTACACAACTCAGAATCACGAGATTCGATCTCTAAACTTTTTCTAGGAGGGCTGTTAAAATTGGATAGGATATAGACGGCAAAGTCTCTATCCAACGTCAGGGCAATGACACCAGTTAATCAATTTTATGATACGCGGATTAACACGCATATGGATATGTTATGGAGACGAACCTTCCATTTTGATTCAGATATTTAAGAGACATTCCTTTTAACAAATAAAAACCAAATACTTAACGAAACAAAATAAACAAATTCATACAACTTTGATTATTCAAATAAAGCTATTTTGAGAGAGAGAGCTCACAAATTTTATCAAATTCATACTACCTCTAACATCTTTATCTTCTTATGTATTTCATATTTATATGACTGTACTTCCTTCTTTAGTTCTTGAATGGCACATATTTAAACAATTTCTTCTCCAGTTTTACTGATTTAACTCATTTTATAAAAACTTCTGGATTTGATTTTGGCGTTGACCGGAGGGAGCTGACGTCGGTCCTCTTCTGGATCTTCCGGTGTACTCTCCAAATGATGCTAGATTCTTTCTCCTTCTCACGAATTTTCACCAATCATCACTTTGTATTTTTCCACATGAACAGGAAAAAGGGGTTTTACTGAGGGGTTGACAGCTCCCAGGGTGACTAAGATTTTTAAGAGATAAGGGAAAACAAAAGGATGTTTCAACTTCCGTTGAAGGAAGTGACTTTTCCAGTTTCCTTCAATTTAGAAAATATAATTTTCCCATCAAAATCAACAAATATTTTCGTTTAAAATTTGAACTTTTTCGATTAAATTTTTAAATTAATCACAGGTATGGTTCGCATCTCACAATTGTATTTGCAAAGGAATACAGACAGAAATTAATTATCAAACATTCATCCTGTTATTTTAAAATAAAGTTTAATTATTAAATTGAATTAAAACAATTTATTGTTATTTTATAATCTTCTAATCTCAATACTTAATATATAGTATCATTTATTTATTAATAATAAATCTTTTGTACTTATCATATCAAATCTTTACATTAAAAGCATATTTATAGAAATGAATTTCAACATAATGAAAAAAATAGTATTTTTTCACAGAATTTACATGGTTTTAAATCTGTCAAAATACTAGATATAAAAATCATTCAATACAGAAATAATGCAAAAGGAAAAACTTGGTGATGGAATGGTAACAGTATGATGATAAAAAGAAAAGAAAAACTGAAAGATGGAATGAGAAAACCATTAGGACAGTGGAATGAAATGGATAACAGTAGTAAATTAAAAAAATGGAATGGAAAGTCTTGGAGAGAATCTTCATTCAAATATCAGCTGAAACTGGTTGAACAAGAATAAATAACATATTTTAATTTTAAGTTAAAAAAATTATGAACATTTCTAAAGAGAACATATTAAATAGTTATTGAGAAAGAGTAGTTTCTTTTTCTTAGTAGAGATTTTAATTCCAATGAAATTTTCACGATTGTATTGTATTTTCACTGATGTATCAATACATACATCAGTTATGTGATGGCTGGTGAAAAAAAATTCAGAGATCAAGAATTTCATCTGCTTTTTCTGCTCTTTATAAATAATTTCATATTATGGATAAAACATTTAACAAACAAGTCAGTTAAACACCATTTAGTATTTAGTTTCACTATTCATTTTTGCATAGATGATAATATTCTTGAAAAAGGCAAATTTACTATAAAAATTAAAACAAAATAAATAAACTGGGAAATAATGTTTTCTGTCTCAACGTCACGTAGCATAACCTCAACTTATGAGTACATTCATAACACTCATAAGTTGAGGTTACCCTGTTATATATAAGTTATACTCATACCTAGTCATCCTTGTCCAAGTTTCCCAAATAACATTAAATTATTGCAAAATGACTATTCACCTATCAACCAATGAGTCTAAATATAATGAAATTAAATTGTTGATTAGACTATTCATTGTTATAAAAGAAATAGACACAAAATGGGAAAAGAAAATATGATACAAGCAAATATATAGTGGTACCTTGACCTATGAGTGTCCCAAGAGTTTTTCAAGATACAAGCTGTCTCTCGGTCAATTTTTTGCTTTGAGTTGAGAACTAAAATTTGGGTTATGAGCCAGCTTCAGATACCCTACCTCTAGTTGATGCAGCGAACCATAGATTAAAAAAAAAGAAGATGGAAAACTGCAGTAATTTTATCATTTTCATTACTCTTTCAATGTCTAATGCCTACGTCACTTGATCATGTGTTATAGAAAAACACATGATCAAGTGACATAGGCATTAGTTCACACCATATCTCATTTCTCAAACTTTCCATCTTTTCTTTCTTTATCTATGCAGCAAACACTGCAACATCTGCAAAATTGATTTATTGCAGTACATTCTATATTGTGTTTTTATACAACATTTGTTATTTATAAGTACATTTTTCTTATTTAAAAACATGTAACAAAAAAATTACGGTGTTTTGGGTGTCTGGAACAGATTAATGGCATTTCAATTCATTTCAATGGGGAAAATTGATTTGACATATAAGTAATTTGAATTATGCATTCCGTCACAGAACGAATTAAACTCTTAAGTCAAGACACCACTGTATAAGTTACCAAACAATTATTTAATAGCAAGAAAACAAAAGTTATTTAGTCTTTCCCAGAATAAAAATGGAGCTGATATTTATTACCGTATATTTGTGAAGAAAAATGATTCTGTGTTCATTATGAAGTAGAACATAATATTTATTTATTTACACAGAATCAGGCAATGCTCCAAAGCATGTAAGGCCCCCTCCAAAAGAACAAAACTCCAATAAAAATACAAATATAAGACAAAATATATGTTTAAACCAGAGATTGACAGTCAACCTCTTCAAGGATTCCTCAATCTTTAATTGATGCCCTCTTCTTTTTTGCTAATACAGTTAGTAGTAGTAGTAGTAAAAGTAAATAATTCTAGGAGAGCCAGTACAGTAATAATTCATACATCATTTTTATAGAAAAGATCTATTTAAAGTGTGCAAATTTACATCATTGTAAACTGTCATATACATAACCCATTGGATAAAATTTTTAATGAATCATTTTCAATTAACTCCCCAACTAATTTTCAACATAATAAAATGCCTTATTGACCCCAGGAGTCGATATTGACCACTTTGGGAATCATGGTTTAAGTTGTTATAATCCATTTCTGAGATTTTTGCAAAAAATTTGAGATAAAGACCAAAAAATATCACAATGTTGTATGAAATGAAGTTTAAATGTTTAAAGTTGTTTTTGCAAATTCAAAGTTTTACAGTAGTTTTGCTTTTTACCTACAGTGGCAGTGTGATAGAGCACTTTACGATCTAGCACATCAGTTTTATTCTTATTCTGAGAAATACTATAATTAAGACAACAAGTAATTAGAAAACAAGTAAAACAGAATAAAACAAAACTGTAATTAGTGATAGAAGGGTTTTTAATTTAATGTTCACTGCACAATCATGTTAGAATAAATGGAACTATCTCTTAATATACACATTCAATTCATAACTCAACTTTTAAATTAAAGCCAAACAAACTACTAGATTATTGGGCTATATTGTTTCTTTGCTTTGATAGTGGTATAATTAAAAACATGTTAATTTTACAAAAGAAGCATTTAAAAATTCTAACTAACAGTTGAATACAAGTTGATGACACACACATGATCTCTGATGGAAATCCAATGAATATAGAAATATACTATTTTACATGATAAAAGTACTATACCTAAAAAGTTTATTTATACAAAAAAGCAAAATCAGTTTTTCTTTTTTGTTGTGTTGCTGTCAAAGCAAAGCAGCTATATTAAAGATAATTTTAATAATTAATTATAAAGTAATTTGACTAGGGGTAGGTGGCTAGGTTGCCATCTCTTGATAAATTTAATCATTATAAGTTAATTTTAATTTAGAAAGTTCTGGAAGAAAAGAATCAGCCCAAAGTGAGACTTTAACATGCAACTCCTGCCATGGACAGTAAACTTATCCCAATTGGCACTGTAATATCACTATGATTAATATCTTGATCATTCATAGTTCTGCAGGTGAAAATTGGACAGGAGTCCAGGCAGTGTAATTGGCAATCCATCTGCATAGTAAGAAGAGTTGCAGGTTCAAGTCCCACTCCAGGCCAATTCTTTTTTCTAGAACTTTCTAAATTGAAATTAATTTATTTATAATTATTAAATTTATCAAGAGATTGGCAGCCTAACAGCCTACCTCTAGTCAAATTCCTTTATAATTATTAAAATTAACTTTAATATATCCCAATAATCTGGTAGGTTGTTTGACTATCCCTAATGACAAATAGCAAAAGTAAACTGAGATTGGAGCCTTTGAGCCATCTAATTGGAACTTGTGAGAATATCAATCTCTCTGCACTTGTGATTAGAGTATTTTGTTCTCATTAGTATTGATCAGTGCTTTTTGTACCAAATATTTTCTCATAAATAAGCAGCTCATTGTATCAAATTCTTGAATATTGAGTACTCACTTGTCAGTAAATTGGCATCTTACTGTAGCTAAGATGGGAGTGAGTAATTACTTTATCTATAAATGTAATATACTAATCAGATATAATATATTTTATTTAATCCATCTCTAACTTGGTTTTATTTATATATCCTCCATTAATAAAAACTATTTAGAAATAGTTTTTATTAATGGAGAATCATATGATTCTTAGTTTATCATTGAATAAACTAAGAATCATAAGTAAAATAAGAGTTTCTTAAGTTTATTATTAAATAACTGCATGTCTTAAGACTATCAGTTACATATTTTTTACTTGATTTTAGAAATGTTATTTTGAGAAGTAAGAAATGTTTTGGCCTTTGTAAATAAGATAAGATGATTGTAATGCTATAACTATTTAAGACAGTATTTATTTTTCCAGTAGTGATATTTAGTAATATTTTATATTTTAAGAATCAATCATTCACATTTGCAAAGTATATAAGAAAAATTGAACATGAATATTACTATTTCAGATGATGAAATATCCGTATACTAATACAACAAACAATATATTTATGGATATTTGCTACTGATAACCACACATTATATTTCAACAGTTTAGCCATAATCTGTCAATAATAAAATAGTAATAATAACCATTGTTGAAATAATAACCACCAATGTCCATACTAGGGATTGTATATTGGTTTACCGATTTACCAGTAAATTGACAAAAAAACATTCGGTAAACTTACTGGTAATTCTGTAAATGAAAAATTCATACTAGAAATTTTTATGTAGAGAATATTGAGTTTATAGATATTTAAAAGGGCTAAAGGGACATTGAAAAAAAAAAAACAGATAAGTGTAAGCAACAATATACCTAATTATTAATTTTATGTGATATATTTTTTGTTTAATTTTAATTTAAACTTTCTTGGGTTTGAGAAACACTGTAAATTGTACAGAAAGCTCTAGTTAGCATATGTGATTTGTGCTGTGCCATTTTTTGAGATTTTAAAAGGTTTAAAATCTTTGTAAGCAACAATATACCTAATTATTAATTTTATGTGATATATTTTTTGTTTAATTTTAATTTAAACTTTCTTGGGTTTGAGAGGCACTGTAAATTGTACAGAAAGCTGTAGTTAGCATATGTGATTTGTGCTATGCTGTTTTTTGAGATTTTTAAAGGTTTAAAATCTTTACAATCAACGTTTTTCTTAAAGAGTAAGTAAATATCTCTTTTTTTAATATTTAAAAATAATAATACGTAAATATTTCACGTATTTTTTAAATTAATAGCAATTTTGAATACACCACATTATGACAGGACATTAATGCAATATTATTGCAAAATAACATTAAAATTTGTACCTTAAATAAATTTTTTACTTCTAACAACTGTTTAAAATAATTAAATACAAATATTTATTACAAGATTCTAACATTATGCCTTAAGATTGTGCAAAATATGTATTATTCTAACCTTATTTTCGTGGGGAATCCCCATTACTCTCACGAAAAGAACTTTCTTTAATTTTAGATTGTAGAACCCGGTGGAATAGCTTACTAAACATGCTGGAAAGATTTTTATTACTTAAAGATGATGTCCGAAAAAGTCTAGAAACTTAACCTAACCCGGATTATTTTGTACAAAAATTAGATCAAAATTAGGAGATAAGACTTTAAATAATTTAAGTTTCTTGAGAAGTTATTTTTTAAAAAATGGTAATCAGTAAAATGGTATTAGGTACTATATATTATTTCTGTTTTATTTTTATTTTTCTGTATTATTTTATTTATGTTTCTAAAAGTTATTATTATAGTTTGTTTAGAATAACACTTTAATTTTTATATTTTTTATATTCTATACCTTTGAAATAGAAAATGTGAAATGGAAATCAAAATTACTTATATTTTTTATCACCTTAATTTTATTTTTCAGGGAAAAAATTTACCGGTAAACCGGTATTTTAATTTTCATTTACTGAAAAAGTCGGTAAATTTACAATTCCTAGTCCATACATTAAATACGGAAAAGGACAAACTTTTTATTTTTATTTCTATAATAATTTCACTTAGTCTATTGTTTATTCAGTTTATAACCTATAAAATAAAACTGACTTGGCAATGCCAAATCAACCTTGTTTTATAGATTATAAACTAGAGTCTTTACTTTTTCTGCATTTAATGTATAATTATTGATGGTAACCTTATTTATTCCAACAATATTTTAATAATTGTATACATCTCATGCTTTAATGACCATAAATTTACTCTTACCACAAAGTTCAAAGTCTACAAAAGAAAGTTGTTGTTGTATCCAGTTCAACAAATGAAGTAGCCATAGAAATAAAAACAAAGTTCATCTTATTTGATCTTTCTAAACTTTTCTATATATTTCACAGAATCATATTAAATCAACAAAAATAATTCACCCAATAATTGTGCACATTCATTTTTTTTTCTTATAAGTTATTTTGATATTTTTTGAAGTGATTTAATTAAAAATATACTAAAATTCAGATGAAATAATCATAAAATAGATTACAGAAAACATTTTTATTACATGTATATTCTTCATAATACATTAAAATATAACACAGATTTCATGCTACTTTTTCAAAGCCTTAGATTAAAAATTTTTATAGTTAAAATTTACCTCAAGAAATGGATTGTGTCCTATAAATCCTTTATTATCTGGACTAGCTGCTTGATTATCCGGAAGAGGTGGAATGTCATCATCATCTTCACTGCTAATACAAATATTTCAGAAATAAGTATTCAAACAATTTTATTTAAATTTTCTTATATTTATACTTTTCAATCAATTATTTTATTGGCTATTTATACATAACTATAAAAAGTAAGTAACAAAATCTTTGTTTTTTCTGTAGATTTTCATTTTGTGTCATCATAATATTTTACTAGAATATAAAGTTAAGAACATAGAATAATTTCCTGTATTCTTAACTTTATTCTACAGCATTCAATTAACATATAAGCCAAAAGCAATCAGATTATAGGTAAAAAATGTCTCTGTAAAAACTCTTTGCAGAAATGAAATGAAAAATAATGCTTTAATGACAGCAAAATTACTTAAAAACATTATTAAAAAGAAAAAACAAGAGTTCAAAGGATTTTGATTTATCATAAATCATCATCAGAAATACCTATAAAAGTTCAAATAGAACATTGTTGTCAAGGAGGGTAGCAAACAGACAAACCAAAAGTGGTTGTTATGGTTACAAAGAAAAAAAAAATCACATAACATTTATTATGAATTTCATAAAAAAACTTAAGAATTATAAAATTATTACAGGATAAAACAATCTACTAAGTAGGGTAATTTTTGTTAAAGCAAAATACTTTAATAAGCTATTTCCAAAAAATGTTTTGATTATAATTCATAATTTGTATGTTTTATGATTTTTCTTTTGTAACCATAGCAACTAAGTCAAGGTGCTTTATGCTCTTGTCCCCAAACTTCTACAATCTACAACCATAGCAACCACTCTTGGTTTATGTCTGTTTGCACACCTCCATGATAATGACATTCTAATCAAGCGTTCAGATATTTCCTGGTAACAAGAAAACGCTTGAACTCTGTTTCTAGTTTTTTCATAATGTTCTTATAATTTTTTCTCCACTAAAGCATTATTTTTTATTTCATTTTATTCACAGAGTCATTCATGTATTACGTTTTGATTACCCAAAGCAAGCAGTTTGGTCTATCAAATCTTATAATAGAAATAATTAAGAAAAACATACTGATAATGTTTTTTAAACAAACATTTAACAATTTTTTTTTGGTTTCAGAAGCAAAAGTTATATGTAAGTGTGCACAATACCAATTTAAATAATAATACAACTATATATTTAAACTTGCATAAAAAGTTGTTTTTGATGTAACAATTTAAGTATTAATATAAATAAGATAATAAGTAAGAGGAAGTGTCAAAAAGAACAACAGTCATTTAATTGTATTTATCTCCAAAAATATTAAAAATTATTTATAAAATGATAAAATATTTAAATTATTATGTTTATAATGCATATAATAATTATAAATAATAATATTAATAGAATAATATCTTAAAATCAAACTTAGCACTAATTAATGTCAAATAATCATAAATCTGACAAAAAAATATATATATCAAATTTTAAGATCTTAACTTGGAATAAGAATTTTTTAAAGGTTAACAGCCATTCATTTATATGAAAATTATTCAATTGTAAGAGGATAATATTGGAATTTTGAATAATTTGCATATAAATTTAATAACAGATCTGGATATTTTAAATTCATTTTTATTAAATTTATCTTTCCTTTCAATCTGAAAATGAAATGAATCAGATTATTAACCTGAATCATTGTCATATCAGATCGGAAACAGATTTTTAGCAAGTGTTATTCAAATTGACAAAAAGGGAATCTTGAATATATGTTTTTTTAAATTCCACAAAATGTAGACTAAATTGTCTCTACTAAAATTTATTAATGGAATTAACTATCTGTAACAAATTTACAAAGTTACATACGTTGCCCATTCTATTGAAGAAGATTTGATAGAATGATAGAGGGATTTAAGTACTTCTTTTGGAAAATTCTCTCCATCATTCAATTCATTTAGATTTTCGATGAACTCCACACATGTCATCTTTCTTCCTACATTCTGTAAAATAAAATAAAAAATATTCACTAAAAATTTATAAAATGTAGAGTTTTATAAAATATAAATATAAAAGAAAATTCCCTACCAATATGCTAAATTAAAAAAAAAGTTTTTTTTTTGTTTAATTATAAAATGTTTATTAGCGTCAAATAAATTTTTACTCCCCCTTTTTTTTTCTGAAAATGCCCAGACACAATAAATAATTAATATACAGAGTACTAATTCAAAGTCAACAGATGACATATATTCTTTGAAATATACAATAAATGATAAAAGTAAACTTCTTTGTTATAAACAAAAGATAAAATTTCCCCACACGATAATATAAACAAACTTTGAAGATGCACATGAGCATCCTTGGCACTGAGTATGTTAACCTCAACTGTATTTGAGAAAAAACTAAGTATATAAAAAAATAAAAATTAATCACAAGATATTTAAGTTAGTATAGTTAAAATAGTTGATCTATTCTTATTAATGCACATTATTTAATTAAACGGTCATTTAATGATTACTAAATTTGTTAAATTATAAGTTATATACTATAAATATTTATACAATAAACTATATTATCAATAAATTTGGCACTGAAAGATGATGCCAACATCTTATAATAAAAATAATAATATTCTAAAGAAGCATCAAATAAATAGATTCTGTAGAAATACATCATTGTCAGAGTTTTCATAGCTTTATTTTTTGCACTTAATAAACCAATTCACAATATACATAAACAGATGTAATTTAATAATTTGTATGAGATGAAGTTAATACGTTTACTTATGTGAATAGGATTGGTAAACAATTATAGTATATAAGATTCAAAGAACATAATGCTGCAGTAAAATTGAAACAGTACTTCAGTCATTTACTTGTACACACAACACAACTAATATTCACCAAGACATTTAAATACATTTTCTTTTAATTCTCAATGAAATTTTTTGAAGATTTTCTATATATATATATATAAAAAAAAAAACAAGGAAATGAATTTGAGACATTAATATACTATTAATGCAATATAGTACTAAATAAAATATATAGTACTGTATTACATATTTAGTATTATGAATATGGTACTAAATATATAATTAAATAAAACAAAACTTTTCATAAATTTTAATATTAAGAAATTTCTTTTAAATGTATTTTGTCTTGAAATTTTAAGTCTTTTTATATAAGAAAAAAGTTTAGAAAGAATTTTAAAAATGTTAGTCATGCTTCAGGGGATAGAATATTAAAAAAAAATGAAAAACTGTATTTAAGAGTGCAGAATGTTAATTTTCAGTCTGATCTTAGTGAGAATGAGTCCATCAGATAGAATGTAAAGGCATAGGAAACTGATGTTTTTTGAATGTTGAAAATATACAAGAGTATGCAATGTACTTTTTTAAAAACAGCATATTTTATTATAGTAAGTTTACATATGTTAAAATTTAAACAATTTGTTGTTAACATAAAAAAAAGTTTATGTATTTGTAATCACTGTAATGTAAATGTAAAATAAAACTACATTGTGATACTGTTGAGGTAATAGCTTTAAAATTTGACAACTATTCTTGTTGGAAATAATGATTTGGTATACTTCAATTTTATATTGTGCTCTCAGATCCCCACCTTGATTTAATGAACAGGCTTGTGTGCTTTTTAGGCACCGTGAGTTGTGTCAGCAGCAGCTTTGCTACCGACAGGGATACCATGCTAAACAGATCAGAGGTTAGGGGCTAGACTAAGGCAGGATCACTGCTCCTCCAGGATGGAGGTTGTGTATGGGGTAACACTATGTAAAAATGATTGTTGTTAAAAGAAGACAAAAGAAAAGAAAGGCAGAGTCTGGGAATGGTGGGGCTCCTGGACTGGAATAGATTAATGAGAAAAAAAGAGCAGAAGTGTGAATGTTAATTGGATGTGTGGAATGTAAAAGAAGCAAGATAATGAATTAATGAAAGAAATAACTATAAGTTAGATTTTCTTTAATGAGTGAGATGAGAGTGAAAGGCAAGGAATGTATGAATGTGAATGGGAATGTATTGATTTAGTCTGGTGTCAAAAGACAGTAAGCAATGCAGGAGTAGGTGTTTTAGTGAATGAATATCTAAAGGAGTATAAGCAAGTGAATGAAAGAATGATATGGGTGCACTTCAAAGTGATGCAGAGAGTGATTATTGTTATTGTGTATGATGCCCAGTGTATACTGCTGGGGATTGCTGAGAATAAATTTGGAAAATATTAAGAGATGTCTTGAATGAGTATCACACTCCTCAGAAGCATGCAATTATAGCTGGAAATATGAATAAATGATAAATGAATGGAATGAAGAAAGATGATTGAGAGAGTGAAGAGAATCTATATGGTAATCCCAAGGTAGAGGTCA
>NW_019385313.1:111025-236880 GCF_000671375.1 Centruroides sculpturatus | reverse complement strand
TAGAACCAGGTGGAATAGCTTACTAAACATGCTGGAAAGATTTTTATTACTTAAAGATGCTGTCCGAAAAAGTCTAGAAACCTAACTTAACCTAATCTGGATTATTTTGTACAAAAATTAGATCAAAATTAGGAGATAAGACTTTAAATAATTTAAGTTTCTTGAAAAGTTATTTTTTAAAAAATGATAATCAATAAAATGGTATTAAGTACTATATATTATTTCCATTTTATTTTTATTTTTCTGTATTATTTTATTTATGTTTCTAAAAGTTATTATTATAGTTTGTTTAGAATAACACTTTAATTAATTTTTATATTTTTTTATATTCTACATCTTTGAAATAGAAAATGTGAAATGGAAATCAAAATTACTTATATTTTTTATCACCTTAATTTTATTTTTCAGGGAAAAAATTTACCGGTAAACCGGTATTTTAATTTTCATTTACTGAAAAAGTCGGTAAATTTACAATTCCTAGTCCATACATTAAATACGGAAAAGGACAAACTTTTTATTTTTATTTCTATAATAATTTCACTTAGTCTATTGTTTATTCAGTTTATAACCTATAAAATAAAACTGACTTGGCAATGCCAAATCAACCTTGTTTTATAGATTATAAACTAGAGTCTTTACTTTTTCTGCATTTAATGTATAATTATTGATGGTAACCTTATTTATTCCAACAATATTTTAATAATTGTATACATCTCATGCTTTAATGACCATAAATTTACTCTTACCACAAAGTTCAAAGTCTACAAAAGAAAGTTGTTGTTGTATCCAGTTCAACAAATGAAGTAGCCATAGAAATAAAAACAAAGTTCATCTTATTTGATCTTTCTAAACTTTTCTATATATTTCACAGAATCATATTAAATCAACAAAAATAATTCACCCAATAATTGTGCACATTCATTTTTTTTTCTTATAAGTTATTTTGATATTTTTTGAAGTGATTTAATTAAAAATATACTAAAATTCAGATGAAATAATCATAAAATAGATTACAGAAAACATTTTTATTACATGTATATTCTTCATAATACATTAAAATATAACACAGATTTCATGCTACTTTTTCAAAGCCTTAGATTAAAAATTTTTATAGTTAAAATTTACCTCAAGAAATGGATTGTGTCCTATAAATCCTTTATTATCTGGACTAGCTGCTTGATTATCCGGAAGAGGTGGAATGTCATCATCATCTTCACTGCTAATACAAATATTTCAGAAATAAGTATTCAAACAATTTTATTTAAATTTTCTTATATTTATACTTTTCAATCAATTATTTTATTGGCTATTTATACATAACTATAAAAAGTAAGTAACAAAATCTTTGTTTTTTCTGTAGATTTTCATTTTGTGTCATCATAATATTTTACTAGAATATAAAGTTAAGAACATAGAATAATTTCCTGTATTCTTAACTTTATTCTACAGCATTCAATTAACATATAAGCCAAAAGCAATCAGATTATAGGTAAAAAATGTCTCTGTAAAAACTCTTTGCAGAAATGAAATGAAAAATAATGCTTTAATGACAGCAAAATTACTTAAAAACATTATTAAAAAGAAAAAACAAGAGTTCAAAGGATTTTGATTTATCATAAATCATCATCAGAAATACCTATAAAAGTTCAAATAGAACATTGTTGTCAAGGAGGGTAGCAAACAGACAAACCAAAAGTGGTTGTTATGGTTACAAAGAAAAAAAAAATCACATAACATTTATTATGAATTTCATAAAAAAACTTAAGAATTATAAAATTATTACAGGATAAAACAATCTACTAAGTAGGGTAATTTTTGTTAAAGCAAAATACTTTAATAAGCTATTTCCAAAAAATGTTTTGATTATAATTCATAATTTGTATGTTTTATGATTTTTCTTTTGTAACCATAGCAACTAAGTCAAGGTGCTTTATGCTCTTGTCCCCAAACTTCTACAATCTACAACCATAGCAACCACTCTTGGTTTATGTCTGTTTGCACACCTCCATGATAATGACATTCTAATCAAGCGTTCAGATATTTCCTGGTAACAAGAAAACGCTTGAACTCTGTTTCTAGTTTTTTCATAATGTTCTTATAATTTTTTCTCCACTAAAGCATTATTTTTTATTTCATTTTATTCACAGAGTCATTCATGTATTACGTTTTGATTACCCAAAGCAAGCAGTTTGGTCTATCAAATCTTATAATAGAAATAATTAAGAAAAACATACTGATAATGTTTTTTAAACAAACATTTAACAATTTTTTTTTGGTTTCAAAAGCAAAAGTTATATGTAAGTGTGCACAATACCAATTTAAATAATAATACAACTATATATTTAAACTTGCATAAAAAGTTGTTTTTGATGTAACAATTTAAGTATTAATATAAATAAGATAATAAGTAAGAGGAAGTGTCAAAAAGAACAACAGTCATTTAATTGTATTTATCTCCAAAAATATTAAAAATTATTTATAAAATGATAAAATATTTAAATTATTATGTTTATAATACATATAATAATTATAAATAATAATATTAATAGAATAATATCTTAAAATCAAACTTAGCACTAATTAATGTCAAATAATCATAAATCTGACAAAAAAAAAAAAATATATCAAATTTTAAGATCTTAACTTGGAATAAGAATTTTTTAAAGGTTAACAGCCATTCATTTATATGAAAATTATTCAATTGTAAGAGGATAATATTGGAATTTTGAATAATTTGCATATAAATTTAATAACAGATCTGGATATTTTAAATTCATTTTTATTAAATTTATCTTTCCTTTCAATCTGAAAATGAAATGAATCAGATTATTAACCTGAATCATTGTCATATCAGATCGGAAACAGATTTTTAGCAAGTGTTATTCAAATTGACAAAAAGGGAATCTTGAATATATGTTTTTTTAAATTCCACAAAATGTAGACTAAATTGTCTCTACTAAAATTTATTAATGGAATTAACTATCTGTAACAAATTTACAAAGTTACATACGTTGCCCATTCTATTGAAGAAGATTTGATAGAATGATAGAGGGATTTAAGTACTTCTTTTGGAAAATTCTCTCCATCATTCAATTCATTTAGATTTTCGATGAACTCCACACATGTCATCTTTCTTCCTACATTCTGTAAAATAAAATAAAAAATATTCACTAAAAATTTATAAAATGTAGAGTTTTATAAAATATAAATATAAAAGAAAATTCCCTACCAATATGCTAAATTAAAAAAAAAGTTTTTTTTTTGTTTAATTATAAAATGTTTATTAGCGTCAAATAAATTTTTACTCCCCCTTTTTTTTCCTGAAAATGCCCAGACACAATAAATAATTAATATACAGAGTACTAATTCAAAGTCAACAGATGACATATATTCTTTGAAATATACAATAAATGATAAAAGTAAACTTCTTTGTTATAAACAAAAGATAAAATTTCCCCACACGATAATATAAACAAACTTTGAAGATGCACATGAGCATCCTTGGCACTGAGTATGTTAACCTCAACTGTATTTGAGAAAAAACTAAGTATATAAAAAAATAAAAATTAATCACAAGATATTTAAGTTAGTATAGTTAAAATAGTTGATCTATTCTTATTAATGCACATTATTTAATTAAACGGTCATTTAATGATTACTAAATTTGTTAAATTATAAGTTATATACTATAAATATTTATACAATAAACTATATTATCAATAAATTTGGCACTGAAAGATGATGCCAACATCTTATAATAAAAATAATAATATTCTAAAGAAGCATCAAATAAATAGATTCTGTAGAAATACATCATTGTCAGAGTTTTCATAGCTTTATTTTTT
The DNA here is from genome assembly GCF_000671375.1 of Centruroides sculpturatus. Taxonomy (NCBI): domain Eukaryota; kingdom Metazoa; phylum Arthropoda; class Arachnida; order Scorpiones; family Buthidae; genus Centruroides; species Centruroides sculpturatus. The sequence continues at coordinate 233,035 of NW_019385313.1, read as the reverse complement.
GCACTTAATAAACCAATTCACAATATACATAAACAGATGTAATTTAATAATTTGTATGAGATGAAGTTAATACGTTTACTTATGTGAATAGGATTGGTAAACAATTATATATACAGTATATAAGATTCAAAGAACATAATGCTGCAGTAAAATTGAAACAGTACTTCAGTCATTTACTTGTACACACAACACAACTAATATTCACCAAGACATTTAAATACATTTTCTTTTAATTCTCAATGAAATTTTTTGAAGATTTTCTATATATATATATATAAAAAAAAAAACAAGGAAATGAATTTGAGACATTAATATACTATTAATGCAATATAGTACTAAATAAAATATATAGTACTGTATTACATATTTAGTATTATGAATATGGTACTAAATATATAATTAAATAAAACAAAACTTTTCATAAATTTTAATATTAAGAAATTTCTTTTAAATGTATTTTGTCTTGAAATTTTAAGTCTTTTTATATAAGAAAAAAGTTTAGAAAGAATTTTAAAAATGTTAGTCATGCTTCAGGGGATAGAATATTAAAAAAAAAATGAAAAACTGTATTTAAGAGTGCAGAATGTTAATTTTCAGTCTGATCTTAGTGAGAATGAGTCCATCAGATAGAATGTAAAGGCATAGGAAACTGATGTTTTTTGAATGTTGAAAATATACAAGAGTATGCAATGTACTTTTTTAAAAACAGCATATTTTATTATAGTAAGTTTACATATGTTAAAATTTAAACAATTTGTTGTTAACATAAAAAAAAGTTTATGTATTTGTAATCACTGTAATGTAAATGTAAAATAAAACTACATTGTGATACTGTTGAGGTAATAGCTTTAAAATTTGACAACTATTCTTGTTGGAAATAATGATTTGGTATACTTCAATTTTATATTGTGCTCTCAGATCCCCACCTTGATTTAATGAACAGGCTTGTGTGCTTTTTAGGCACCGTGAGTTGTGTCAGCAGCAGCTTTGCTACCGACAGGGATACCATGCTAAACAGATCAGAGGTTAGGGGCTAGACTAAGGCAGGATCACTGCTCCTCCAGGATGGAGGTTGTGTATGGGGTAACACTATGTAAAAATGATTGTTGTTAAAAGAAGACAAAAGAAAAGAAAGGCAGAGTCTGGGAATGGTGGGGCTCCTGGACTGGAATAGATTAATGAGAAAAAAAGAGCAGAAGTGTGAATGTTAATTGGATGTGTGGAATGTAAAAGAAGCAAGATAATGAATTAATGAAAGAAATAACTATAAGTTAGATTTTCTTTAATGAGTGAGATGAGAGTGAAAGGCAAGGAATGTATGAATGTGAATGGGAATGTATTGATTTAGTCTGGTGTCAAAAGACAGTAAGCAATGCAGGAGTAGGTGTTTTAGTGAATGAATATCTAAAGGAGTATAAGCAAGTGAATGAAAGAATGATATGGGTGCACTTCAAAGTGATGCAGAGAGTGATTATTGTTATTGTGTATGATGCCCAGTGTATACTGCTGGGGATTGCTGAGAATAAATTTGGAAAATATTAAGAGATGTCTTGAATGAGTATCACACTCCTCAGAAGCATGCAATTATAGCTGGAAATATGAATAAATGATAAATGAATGGAATGAAGAAAGATGATTGAGAGAGTGAAGAGAATCTATATGGTAATCCCAAGGTAGAGGTCACGCTGCATAGTGCCAAAGTTGCCACTTGGCAATATTTTTATTAAAATGGCGATAAAAACCATAGTCCACTTATTTTGACATTCAGTGTGAAATTAAATCAAAAAGCATGTTTAAAAAAAAAAAAAAAAAAAGCAGAATGTCAAGCTCCTGTGCAATGGGAGTCTTATGCACCATACACCTAGCAATGTCATGATGTCACACTGCAAGTTCAGACAGAGATGCAGGATGTGATGTTGAGAATCAAAGGCAGTTTTCAAGTAATGCTGCTCAGTAATTCCAAATTGGGGATTTTTTACCAACTGACAGAAAATTTGAGGAATATTTTGGAGTGACAGATTTTTTCATTTTAATCTTTTTTCAGTAGACTAAAGCATAAAAATTTTTACGTGACAGAACATGTGGAATACTGTTTAAGCGTTGTTATCCAATGTGTTATTTGGAATTATTCATTAAAAAATTATTCAAAAATGATTCCTATTTCTAAGTGACAGCTTAATATGTTTTGTTTTCCAGGCTCCAAACTGATAAGGTTACCAGCACTTGAATTAATTAGTAAGTAAAACTGATGGCAATAAATAATTTGAAATGGTGAAAAAAAAATTTGAAACTGGTGAAATGATTGGCAACTTTTTTTAATTCCCCTGTACATGTGAATGATAATGGAAAGTGATTGGTTGAGCTCTATGTGAAAAAAACCTATGGCTGTCCAACATCTTTTTTCCACACAAGACCATTCATCAGTACACATGGAGAAATTGTTTGAAAGATTAAACGAATATAATAGATTTTGTTGTGGACGATGATAGATTGAAAGGTATAGTGGAGGATACAAGAGTTATGAGAGGAGTTGGCTGTGGTTTCGATCCTTATTTAATGTTATTGATGGTGCAACTGACAATTGGGTGGTAGAACAAAAAGAGGAAAACAGTGACACTGTAGCAAGTGAAAACAGTGTACCTGACAAATACAAAAGAGGAGTATAAAGCATGTTGAGTGATGTGGAGGAGGTTTGGAAGCATTTCCAATCTTGTGTGATAAAAGCAGCAAAAAAGGTAGGCTATGAAAGATACAACAATGTAGGCTATGAAAGAAGGACTGTGTGATAAAATGACAGAGTTGAGCAAGCAGTGAAAGAAAAAACAGACTGCATACATGGACTGACTGAATGGCAGTGCAAATGAAGAAGAGTACAAAGTGAAGAAATGAGAAGTTGCATGAGTGATTAAGGAAAGTAAGGACAGAATGAATGAAGAATGGACCAAGCATTTACAAGATGCATTTGAGGAAAATAGAAAACTGTTCTGGGAGCAAATGAAGAGTAACCATTGCAACAGAAAGAAAAGTGTATCTTGAATGTGTGATGTGCAAATGGTGAGCTGCTATGGAATGAATGTGAGGTGAGTAATTGGGGGTGTGACTATTCTGAGAGCCTGTTAAGAGTCAGTGGAAGTAGCATGAATGAAGGAACAGTTGCAGAGATTAATGAAGATAGTGAAGGATATGGTCCTGTTCAACTGAGTGAAGTTAGAATGCAATAAGAAGAATGCAAAATGGCAAATCTTCTGGTCTGGATGGTGTAACTGCAGAATTGTTAAAATATAGAGGGAAAAATGTGTAAGAATAGCTGTTCCAACACTGCAAAGAGCAAATATGGAAAGAGCAATGTGGATTTATAAAAGGAAAAGTGTGTGGGCCAGATCTCACATTGAGAATGATTGTGGAGAAATGTTTGAATGTGAGCAAGTGTTTGCAGGGTGTGTTGATCTAGGGAAAGCATATGATAGAGTGAATAGAGAGAAACTGTGGCAAGTATTATGTGATTATGGAATGAGAGGTAACCTATTTAAAAGTGTGAGAGCAATGTATGTAAACAGCAAAGCATGTATAGGTATAGATGGCAAGTACCTCGTGGCTCACAATTGAGAAGGGTATGAGACAATGGTGCATTATGGTCCCATGATTGTTTAATGTTTTCATAGATGCAGCATGAGGAGATCCAGAATGTGTGAAATAAGAATTGGAAATTTATGAGTCTTGTTTATTGTATGCAGATGATATTGTGCTATTAGCAGAGAGCAATAAAGAACTTCAGACACTTGTGTCTAATCTTGAAGAAGTGATTGTGGTATTTGAGAGGAGTATGTGGCATAACAAGGAGAGACTATGTAAGAAATGAACAAGTGCTAGAAGAGTGTAGGGTGAAAGAAAATGTGATTGAAAGAGGTGAGAAATCAGCCCTATAAGGGTTCAGCCATATTGAGAGAATAAAAGAACTGTTGGAGAGAGTATATGAGGTACAGTACATGGAAAGAGTGGATGGGAAGTGCAGTAGGGGAAGGCTGAGAAAGTCTTGCTTGAAACAAATGGATGAGTATCTGAAAGAATATAAGACTTGCTGTGTTGAGCCAGAGAAAGAATGCAAGAAAGTGTGCTAGAAGAGGCATGAGTGTGTATGAAGCAAAGATGTGTCTGGACAGGAAGTTATGGAGAAAGTTCCTAATGGATAGTTTGTAAGACTGTAGTCTCCTTTTGCCAACATCAAAAAACAGATCACACATAAGCCCAAACGATTGCCATATTGAATTGGGCTACTTTACTGCTATTATTAATAATTAAATCCTGAGTAATTTAATACTAGAGATGGGCATTAGGCAGCATTTAGTAGCAGTAGCCTGATTCAATACGATAATTGTTTGGCTTATTAATAAAAACATCAGGCTTTGAAATGTTTATATATCACACATTACAACAATTCAAAATTATGACAAGTGTTATAAAATTACATACATTCATATCCTCACTTATAAAATACATTTAATCCAAAAAGAGTACACCTTTAGATTATAAGTATGTGTATTAAAAAAATTTTGAAGCATTCCATTTTAAAACCTATTAAGCACTAAACTTTTCAAACCTTAATGTATTTATATATATATAAATAATATAAAATGAAATTTCTAAGCAAAAATTTAAACTAAAAATATGATAAAACCTTGTAAAAAATTTTGCAAATTTGGGAATAAAAAATAAAAAATACTTTTAAATTTTGTGCTAGAGAGGCAGAAATGTCTGCATAACCTCTCCAGTACTAATATGACTAAAAGATAAGAATAGTAACATTTGTTTCAGGAACCATTGTAAAACTGAGATGAGTTTTATTTTATATTTTTGATCATACATTTTTAAAATTTATTTATGACCATTCAATGTAATTATGTTAATTGTGTTGTAATTGTTTTGTTGTTACTTAAAATTACATGAACAATAATGAAGGGAGAAAAAATTGAATGTTATGATATTTTACAGTTTTACTTTACTTTTAAAAGTCAATAAATAAATATTCTATTCTATATACATTAACAGAATTATAAACACACATCATTTACAGAATAATAAATTGCAATAGCTTTAAGAAAAACTATGAAATAAAGATAAAATTCTCAGGTTTAGCTCAAGTATTCATTACACACTGCTACGTTATGCTCAAAACAAACTTCTTCTAGTTATACTTTTATTTTGTCTTGCAATTTTTATTTGTATTTCTGTTCTTTTAGGTTCCATATTCATTATTTTTATAATTTTAAATCATATCAATCTTGGAACATGCTTTCTCTCTATATGCCTTTTGAAATGATCTGTAAGTGAAGTGCAAAGATCCATCTGCTACTCTTTAATTGCCGTTATATAGGTGAAACCAAACAGAAATTAAAATTAAGGATTAAAGAACATAAAGCAGCTATTAGATTAAAATGTAAAGAATCTCCATGGTTTACTGTAAAATAGACAAAAATATTAAAATTTTATGCAAGAAATTAATCTAATAAAAAAAGAGAATTAAAGCACCATCAATCAATATTTATATGATTTGGGGAGTTCAAGTTATTACAGCAAGTTACTTTAAAAAATATTTATTAATTCAATTTTATTAATTTGTTCTACATTCCGATCTCGTGCATTACGTAATTTGAAAAGTCCGTTAAAAGCTATCAATTCGAAAACAAAGGTATTCGATTTCGCCTGAAGACGACAGTCGTAAACTGTTGAAAGTACTAGCGAACATATCTGAAATTTAACAAATCGCTGTCAATAACGCCACAACACGTAAGTGTCATAATTTTAATAAAGAGAATTAAAGAACACTGTTTTATAAGGAAATTTATAACACCGGAGTAGATAAACTAACCCAACTTCACTGCCTGTAACTGGTGTGCTTCTAGAAGAAGCTCACTGGTTAAGGCAGTGAAGTTGGGTTAGAACACCGTTTTATAAAAACAGGAAAAAAATTTATTAAATTTAAATTAACTCAAATTAGACACATGTTGGAATAATGTCATCCTCTAATAAATAGTTTCTGTAACCACATCATCATGTTAAAAACTAATTCTAATTGTGTATTTAAAGTGTACTAGAAAGCAAAGTTTTAATGCCAATTTTGTAGAACTTGATAAAATAGACACTGTACCTTTTAAAAATGTAACAAAAATCCAAAATGTAGTTATCCTATGATTTTTTAAATATTTATGTAATAAACTAAAATAATAATTTAACTTTAATCTAGCCTAGTAAATAAAAACTTGAATTATTAAGGAAAAAAATTAAGAAAATAAACAAAAAATTTTTTATGTAAACAGTTTAATTGTAAGTATCATCAAAATTCTTTGTGTAAAAATACAATTTATAAATTATTCTAAGGATTAACTCTTTTGTACTTTAATTTTTTATAGTACAACTGAAAATAGCCAAACTAGTTATTTGGCTGAAATGCATATTGTTTTATTCTATAACATACATATATTTTACATCTTTCTAAAATGCAATAAGTGTCCACAAGGTCTCAATTGTAAGTGGTTACAGTACAAGTTTGAGATACCGTAATCTCAACCATACTATTTTAGCATTTATATTAATTATCTAAAAAAAACCACCTCTCTGTTTCACAATAATTGTTATTGGTAACTATCAGTCATTAAATATTATGCTCACTGAGATAACATTAAAATACACAATTTTTGAATAGTAGTAAGTTTGTGGACATGAATATATTTATAAGGCACATCTAACATAAAAATGTTCTGCCACCAATGTCATGAAATGTTAGCACAAAAAACTCTTTGAAAATACCTAGAATTTCATATACATAATCATAATACAGATCCATATACTTGTAGATAAGTAGATCTACAGCTGACAGGAAGACTGATAAATGAATCTTAAATAAACCTGTTCAATAATAGCATAAGAAAAATAACCAGAAATGAGTTTCTCAACTTTCCTGGCAGCATTTAAAATTTTGATGATGCCATCTGTTATCATATTTTATTTAAAAACTTTTTATATTTTTAATTATTATAAAATGGCAAAAAGCTTAATTTTGAAGATAGAAATGAGTTTTATAAAAAATTGTAAATGCTAATAATGAGTAAAATTGTTATGAAGTCCAACTCTACTGGAGATACACATGACCCCCATTATTGCCCCACCCCCTCGACTTTTAACCACCAAATTTAATAGCATCAATCCCCCTAATAGACAAACCTCTCTGCAAAATTTCATAACTTTTTGACAAAACCACAATAATTATTAAGCTTCAAAGAGAGTGAAGAAAATTGTGCCCCACACACACTAATGTGAGATTCTGGACACCCCCTAATTAATTAGAAATCTATATCAAATACAAATTTTTAGAAGTAATATTTCTGATTTTAAATGAAAGAATTTTAAGTTAAACCAAAAGAAACTGGTAAAGTCACTTCCTTCTCAACGGAAGTTCGACATCCTTTTTGGTTTCCTTTACCTTCATAAATTTTGAGTCATATACAGTCCAGTTACACCTCTGTAAACCCCCACTCATCCTAAACATGTGGGAATAATACAATTCTCTCATTGGAGAAAATCATCCAAAAAGGGGATTCTTTAGTATCATTTGGGGAGTATGCCAGAAGATCCCAAGAAGGACAGACGTATTCCATATAAGCTCCATATGGCCAACGCCCATATTAACTCCCAAAGTTCATACTAAGTTTATTTCTAAGTTATGAAGATAAAGACAATGATTAATGAAGTGCCGACAGAGAATTAAAAAGGGACAATAACAAAACTAAAAGAGTTAACCAAAGATAAGGACATTAGCATCTACTTGTATACAGAAGAAAAGAATATACTTTGAGGTAGTATAATTTTAACTGGAATTGTGATCTCTCTCTTGATAGTATAAATAGATATAGTTGAAAGTCCAATTTGTATACTTTTTCTTTTGTTTATTAAATATTCGTTTTTATTGTTAAAGAAATGTCTCTTAAAATGCCTGAATCAAAATATTTTATCATCTCCATAACTTTCCATTTCGCATGTTAATCCACATACGCTAAATTTGATTAACTGGTGTCATTATCCTGATGTTGAATAGAGACTTCACCGTCTATATCCTTTTTATTAATAAAAGTCCTCCTATAAAAAGTTTTAGTGAGCCAATCTAATGATTGTGTGTCAGTAAGTGACATAGGTCAAATATCTATGCTCATGGCTTCTCACACTAACATACATACATACATACAGAAATTACACCCAAATATTTTTTTTTGCATTTCTCAACATTTCAAGATGTCCTAAGTCCAAAAATATAAAAATCTGAAGGGGGTCATGCTTTGCTGGATTACAATGCTTTCTCTCTGTATAACAGCCAAGAAAGTAATAATATGCAACATCAATTGTTCGTACAAAAAAAAAACAATTAAAATTTTGCATATTTTTTTATTTTATTCATTTTTGTATTTTTAACTTATAATACAGAATATTAGAATTGCTGTAGACAAATTTTAAGTTCTGTAATGAAATGTTCTAATACAGGTACTTAAACTTGCTATGCAGTCAAACTTTGTTAAATAAGGATCTTTGCATTTGAAAGCATTTATGAATTGTGTTTATTTGTTATTTTTCTATAATAAAACAATCCATTAAAGTTTACATTATGGTTTATTTGTTTACTATCTTCAATAGTTCATTCATTCATTGTTGGAAATGTTTTACAAAAAATCATTATGACTGTAGTAAAAATTTGAAACTCTTTTTTTAAAGGATATTTGGAGTGTTGAAATTCAGCAAATCATATATATTCTTCTTCATATGTAATTTATTCAGTTATAAAAAGTTTCTTTTCAATTTTTATTATACATTTACTTACATTAATATATGAAAAGTTCTTCAAGCTGAAAATTATTTATACAAAAGTGTATTACTATTGAATATGTGCAAATTGCAACAATATAAACTATATTTCAATATTAGTATTTAAATATGAGAAATTATAGTAAAATTAATGCAATATAAAATAATTTAAATTAAAAATTAGGTATTACATACTTCTCCATGCAAATCTGTATTTAAGAGCATTAGAGCACAAGTTAATGTATGGACAGCATCTGAAATTGTTTAAGAAAAAAAAAAAAAGGATTAGTATATCATTATGTAAAATTTCATTTACATAAAGATTACAATTAGAGATTTTTAATATATTATAAATTAAAAATTATTTTTAACCAATAAAATCTTCTAGTAAATCAAAAGAATTACTGTATTGCTTCTTCATTTTAAATTTAATTAAAAAATTATAAGATTTAAGTTTATGGCATATATAATACCTTATGAAAATATATATCAATACATATACAGTGTGTGTGCGTGCGGGCGCTTATAATAATATTTTTAAAAATCAATATAAAATTTTAATATACACTGGACGACAAAAAAAATAACGCACCATGAAGGACTTGTTGGATTTGAATAAAAATTGGTATATGACATCATCATAGCTAGACAGGTATATGATTGCAACCATAAAACAAAAACATACTTTATTGTTCAGTAATATACAATACAGTGCAGGCGCTAATATCCTGTTGGGCCGCCTCTAGCACGGATACAAGCTGTGATACGCCTTGGCATGGAGGCATAGAGGTCACGAATAATGTTCTGAGGCATATCTGACCATGCATGATGCAATTGGGACTCAAGATTCGTCAGATCCTGTGGCTGTCGCAGCTGGCGACCTAGGTGGTCCCACACATGTTCGATTAACGATAAATCTGGAGATCGTGCAGGCCAAGGAAGTGTGGCAACGTTACGTAGGCATGCTTGGGAGACCGCTGCAGTGTGTGGCCGGGCATTATCCTGCTGGAATATGCCTGTCGGAAGCCCTGCCATGAGGGGCAACACATGTGGCTGGAGGATGTCTTGCACATATCGTTGGGCTGTGAGGGTAGTACGCATGACAACTAGAGGCGTCCTACTGTCGTATGTTATGGCTCCCCACACCATAACACTGGGGGTTGGACCCGTGTGCCGCTCCACAGTATAGGCCGGGTTGACACCTTGACCAGCAGGCCGCCATACTCTCACACGGCCATCGTGAGCCCCCAAACAAAAGCGGGATTCGTCACTGAAGACAATACGCTGCCAGTCGGTAGCTGTCCACGATTGTCGTGCACGACACCACTGCAGACGGAGGCGTCGGTGGGTGGCTGTTAACGGTAGAACACGTACTGGGCATCGGGAGATCAATCCGCCTTCTACTAAGCGCCTGGAAATGGTGCGGCTGGATACACGGTTCTGTAATGCAGGTGCCACCGCTGCATGAATGGTAGATGATGAAGCTGTAGGTGCTGTCCGTGCTTGACGTACAATGAGACGATCCTCCCTTCTGGTGGTCTGTCGATGGCGTCCGGAACCCGTTTGCCGTTCGTGTGTACCCCTACTTACCCACTGCTCATAACACATCCTAACAGTTCTATCAGAACGGTTAAGATGGCGGCCAATCCGACGGTATGACCATCCTCCTTCTCTCAATCCAACAATGCGACCTCTCTCAAACTCACTTAACTGAGTGTAAGGTTGTCGATTGCGTCGTAGAGGCATGTCTGTCACACAATGAAGTCGAAACCACGAATAAAAGCGCAGAACATATGCACAAGTCGTCACAGCATGCACTTTTATACCAGATAGCGGAAGCATTTTTTTCCCTCTGGTGGCGATGTAACACAACAACCTGCTCTCAAAAGCTAATCATTTACATATCTAGCTAAGATGATGCAACATACCAATTTTTATTCAAATCCAACAAGTCCTTCATGGTGCGTTATTTTTTTTGTCGTCCAGTGTATTCTTTTAAAAGAATTTTATTTCTAATTCTGTAGTTTTTTTTATAACTAATATAGATGTTTTTTAGTAATAGGCTATATCAGTTTATTGGAAAGTTTATTATAAATGAATCATCAAATAACAAACTTGCAAGCCTGGAATATATCATAAAAATAGCAACCAACTGAATCTTAAAAGAAATTCCAGGATATTCTATTATAAACTCTAATGTTTTCAATCTTTACAGGAGATCTTCCTCAGGATATAGCGTTCTCCAAATTGGAATGTGAAAATGGAACATTTTTAAGAATTATTTGAAAAAAACAAGAATTTTTTTTTAAAGAATTCTCTCAAAAATTTTTTATTTATCTAAATGCTATATCCTGAAGAAGATCTGTGAAGATCAAAAACGTTTACAATAGAATATCCTGAAATTTCTTTTAAGGTTCAGTTGGTTGCTATTTTTTATGAATCATCAAATTTCAAGCAACTGTATTTCTGACAATTATTCAGATTTAACAATAATAAGAGAAACATTAAAAGAATTAGAAACTATCCAAGTTTGTGTTATAGGACTACAGATGTTCTGTATGTGTTCCTTTGGTAACATAACACATCCAAGCAGAAGTCCAATTTGCCCCATTGTAGCTTGTTTCCCTAAATGGTTGTAATTACAGCAATAATGCAATCCTGAAGCTTCGCCATAGATGTTAGTAATGGAGGCACATAAACTGTGTCCTTTACATACCTCAATAGAAAAAAAAAAAAACATCATACAGTGGGAAGTCCAGAGATCTGGGAGGCATCTGTACAGTGATAAGTCATTGCAATGACCAATCCAGCAGGGTGAGTGTTCTGCATTCAGGTATTGATGCACCTCATTGATGCTGGAAGACATTGGAAATGACTTCTGTTGCATAGCCACAATTTTGACAATGAATGTCATGCTGCCACCTGGTGTACCATAAAGAAATTTTCACATGTTTCAAATTTAGAGTTTCTCTTTCATTTTATGTCTGGCTTGGATGACCTAGCTTGATATTTTGGAAGTTACAGGACTTTAAAACCTACAGATTCATTTGTAATAACTCTGTACAATACACACATATTGCTTTACAAGGAAATGACAATATTTCTATAAGTCTAGGGGAATAAAAAACGTCATATAAACATCTCTCTTCAAAATGCATTGTTTCAGTTAGTTTAGGAGTTGCTCTACAGCACTGCTACACATTGCAGAAAAGCCTGGTCTCAGCCATTTAGCTTCTGTGCTATACTAAAGTGCCAAGAATTGCAATCAAACTTTATTCTTGTAAAAGACAAAATTCTAAACATAAGAAGCTGATGGACAAAGATTGAGGCTATTCTGTAGTACTTAGAAATGCTATAGAATAGTCTAATACCATTAAAAGGTAACAAACACAAAGTCATTGAAGTCTTGGAACACAAAAAATAATAAATAATGATCCTTTTTGGACAGCTTTGTCTTCAATTTTATTAAAAGTAATTCTACATTGGAAGAACATTTACAAAACCATTAGAAAGGTTTAAAGTTCAGTCTAGTGCTGAAACAATGTATTTGAATGGCTATGCTTATAGGACAATTTTGAATCTATAGGCCTCTAGAACATGCTGTAAAAATATTGTCACTGTCATGGAACAACCTGTGTATACATACACACACACAATTTTCCAAATCAAAAATATTTTTTTCAATTTCATCTTAATATTTCCAATAAACTAATATAGAATTTTTTTAATAACAGTTATAAAAACTAAATCACAGATAAATTCTCTAAAAAAAATTATTATTAAAATTTTAAATTGCTTTCTAAAATATATCCTTGATGTTCATTGGAAAGAAAGATTGTAAAATAAGACAGAATCCAATATGAAATTTTAAGAACAAGTTTTGTCCAAAAATTATGTAAATATTTTTCTAATTTTATTAACACTTATCAAATTTATTGCAAATAAAGTATAATATAATTTTAGTAAGTTTAATCAACCATTAAGTCAAAATTATACTTCAATAAATGCATTTAATATATTATATATATGTATATAAAGTATTTTACATTTGATTACTGTCTTGCTTCTTGATATTTTAAACATTTTCAAAATATTTAATCACATTGAATATATATATAAACATCTCAATAACCTGATCAACCCAACCAATCATCAGCCAAATTAATCTTTTAAGCATAATTAATATTTGAAATGAGAAGTCAATCTAAAATATAAAATATTCAATAACTACATTTAATTTTATGTAAACCTGAATAACTTGGTATCTTCAGATAGAAATCATATATCAAACATTTCAATTATATGTAAAATTAGATAAACATGATTTGTTTTTTTAAACAGTTTATTAGTTGTTTAAGTTTTACATGAAAAGGTTGCAAATGCAATGTCTAAAAAATTAAATGTCTAAATTAAAAAATGATTGATGCAGATCTACTTTGACTCAAATACAGTATAATTTTCAAGCATCCAGTAAGCATCAATTTTTTTGTGTCTAGAGAAATTTCAAGTTATGAAACTATTAGAACAATGTTATATATGAACATAAATACAAAAAAAATTATTTCAAAATTATGAAAAAAACTGCTGAGTTGATATTTACTTTTAACTGTGACAAACAATGATGAAAACATTTTCAAATACATAACAAGTTTCCATAAACTCAGATTTCATATCTCTATGTTACAATGTATAAAAAATGTTAGCAGTCAAAGTATCTTAACAATTTATCTATAATCTCCTCTGTAACAAAAAACAATATAAAGACAGAAATATAATCACCATCCAAAATAAAAGTTAAATTGAGCAGAATACACATTCAGACAATGCATCATCTTTCTAGCAAATGATTGCCTATTTTATCTTTCAAAGGTCAAATAGTAGACATCAATTTTCTTGTATTTTTTTATAATAAAAATTTTGTGATTCTTGATGCAAAAAATTATCAGAATGGTCATTATCAATCTGATATTTTATACATAGCATTCATTCTTGAACTTACATTTTTGATTTTTCTAGCTATGTATGAAATATTTAAGAATAAAATTCAAAATCCTTTGTTCCAAATGAAATGATTTTAAATGTTTGATTTAAAATATGTTCTAGAAAGTGTGATGTATTTTCAATTTTTTGCTTTAATTTTGCAATTTTTTATTTTAGAACTTTAAGCCTTGAAAAAAAAACCTTCTTATAAGTGCAAAATCAGATCTGATTACAACATTATAACAAATGTTAGATATGTTTATCATTTGAAATTAATATTATATTTGTGTCCACTTTGGATGTTCTTGTAAAATTGTTATACTGAGAGAAGAGTGAATACAAGTATAATGTAAGTAATTAAGAACAAGAAGCACATATCAAAATTTGAAATTAATATTTTAATCTTTGAAAGCATAAAAAAGAAGAAGCTTGCTTATGGGGTGTTTATGATGCTGCAGCATCTCAATGATATCAAAGCAATTGGTATTGCTATCTTAAAATAAAAATATTAGGTGTATAAATATGACTCTGCCCTTTTTTAATAGACGGCGTTAGTAGTACTGTTTGCATGCAACTGAATTGGGTAACCTTTTACTTGAAAGGTTTGACAGCATTCTTCAAAAATAAGTCTAAGACATCTATTTAAATTGTAAACAATAATTATTTTTATATGGTTAAAAATGTCAAGTTTTGTGCCAGAAAACAGCATTTGTGGGAAGTTTTGCTTCACTATTTTATTTCAAAGAAAACCGCAGAAGAAACATATCGTTTGCTGTTGAAAATTTGTGGTGAACATGCTCCATCCAATACAACGTAGAGAGTGGTTTCGACAGTTTAAAAATAATGATTTTGATAAACATGACAAAGAACGTGGAAAACCACCAAAAAAAATTCCAAGATGAAGAATTGAAAGCATTACTGGATGATATTCCTTGCCAAACACAATCGGCTGCTGTTTTAACATTACGCAACCATGTATTTCCCAACATCTACATGCAATGGAAATGGTTCAAAAGCAAGGAAATTGGGTCCTATATGAATTGAAAAAAAGAGACATTGAACATTGAAAAACCATATGTGAATTATCACTCCAAAAACAAAAAATAAAAGGGTTTTTGTACTGAATGGTTACTGGGGATGAAAAATGAATTCACTTTGACAACCCTAAATGATCAAAGGCATGGATGCATCCAGGTGAACCAGGTCCATCAATGCCAAAACCGAATATTCATGAAGTAAGGTTATATTGTGTATCTGGTGGGACCAAAAAGGTTGAGCTGTTGCAACCTTTATACTATGAGCTGTTGCAACCGAGTAAGACAATCAATGCTGAATGTTACAAATAACAGTTAATCAAACTGAATGAAGCATTGAAGCAAAAACATCCAGAATATGCCAAAAGATACAACAAGGTTATTTTTCAACATGACAACATTCACACACATGTTGCAAGGCCAGTCAAGGAAACTCTAGAAGCACTTCACTGGGATGTATTGCTCCACCTGCCATATTCTCCAGATATCGCTCCTTCAGATTACCATTTGTTTCAATCCATGCAGAGCAACCTTTCAGGAAGGCGGTTCAGATTTTATGAAGATATCCAAAATTGGGTTATAACTGGATTGCTTTAAAACAATCAGATTTTTTCCTTCATGGAATCCATTTGTTGCCTGACAGATGGGCAAATGTTGTATCTTCTGATGGAAAATATTTGGAATAAATCTTTCTTGCATTTTATAAATAAAAACAAACGTGTTATATTTACTGAAAAAAGGGTAGAGTTAAATTTATACAGCCAATATAATAATACATATTGCATAACTTCAATTAGATAACTAAAGTAATTCTAAGATAAGTGGGAGACATTCCCTTAAAAAGAATAGGACATGTGTTTTGGCTTCCTGGAATATGCCTTGAGAAGCACCCATATTCTCAAAATCACAATGCATAGTTTATGTAGTAAATTTATTGTTTGATAGAAAACTAGCAAGCATGTAGAGCTATCACATTAATATATACATGA
The DNA here is from genome assembly GCF_000671375.1 of Centruroides sculpturatus. Lineage (NCBI taxonomy): Eukaryota > Metazoa > Arthropoda > Arachnida > Scorpiones > Buthidae > Centruroides > Centruroides sculpturatus. The sequence goes on along the minus strand of NW_019385313.1, from coordinate 217,185 downwards.
TGTAGTCTGAATTAAATTTTTACGTTGTAATGCAGATTGTATTTGTTCTTGTTACAGTTAAATATTTATAAAGCTGTATAAGAATTGCTATATGTTAATAAAACAAAAACATAGCAAAGTTTTTAAAATTAATTGTATTTATTGGCTATATATAAGATGGATATTTAAAAATATATATAGTTTGTAAAATAATTTTTAAATTGAATAATTACTTTAAAATTTAAGAAAGTAAAGTAGAACCACACTTTAACAAAACCAGATGCACCACCATTATTATGGTCCAGAATAATATCTAAAACTATAAACACAAATATAATTATATATTTATTAAGCACTTTTTAATTACTATATATATTTAGTCATTGCAATCTACATATATTGTGCTGTAATTACTTGGAATTCTTGATTAAATTTTTTACAGTGAGTGTGAAATAATGGTGGCACTTCAGGTTTTTTTAAGTGCAATGTTAGACTTGTATGATTGGCAGAATATAGATCATGTATCATATACAAAATTTTGATTCACAATGTCAATGTCACACTCAGCCAATCAGCTGTGTGTGACATTGTTTTAATGCTTACATATCTAGAAACAACATTATATACTTAAAAATTTACAATACTAACCTTGTGATTTGAACACTCCTGGATTACATTCAAGATATCTTTTAGAAAAATGAACTAGAACCCTTTCCCTTTCTTGAGTTTCTCCAATTAAACAAAACTTCTTTAGAAACTTACGAAGTGCCATATCTAGCATATCACTCGAGAAATCAAAGAATTTGAGATATTCTTCAGCAACTACTCGACTGAAATCATTACTATATTAAAAAAAAAAAAAGTTTAGAAATGGCACAGAAGCAATTTTAAAAAAATATATAAATCATTATTATAGTATTTCTGAACTAAAGATGCATTACAATTAGCATAGAAAGAAATAATTTTTATAAAATTCATATTATTATAAAAACATATCATTACTTAACACACAACTAAAGATTATGTAATTATATTTATATGCACAGAAATTCATCTTTAATCTTCAGCTAAAAATAAAAACAATTATAAATGAAAGACAAAACACAAATTCTCACTGCATGTTTTAACAAAACTCTTGAAGTTTCAACAAGATTTTAAGAAAATTTTGAGTTTACAAAACAAGCACACAGATATTTATCTTACTATGATATAATCAAAACTACAACTTTCATCAATTTTATGATGAAATAAATTAGAGTTTTATTTGTATTTGAATTACAAATATTTATGCCATACAGAGCTATAAAATATTTTATTGAACATTCTACAATTACCTATGTGAGGTCCTGGATAGAGTCTGAATCTCTCATTAAACATATAAAAGCTGGAATTCATTTAAGAAAATTACAATTGGCATACTGTATATTGTTTTCATCAAATCAATGGTAAATAGAAATTTCCTAATTCAGTTCTACTTATTTTGATTCATTTAAGTTTATGTATTTAAATGTTCAAATCATTTTAAATTCAAATTTGTTATTGCATATTGGTTTGATTATAGAACAATTGTAAACATTCCAGTAAATTCATAACCTGATGATGGCCCATTAATCAGGTTGAAAACATTAGTTTAAAGTAGTAAAATGATTCTCAGCAATAAGGTGTATACGTTATATAATATTCAATGAGTCTGAGTATATGTTGAAGTCTACTTATTTCATATAATTTTCTTAAATGTAAGATTCATTGCATGTTTCTTTTAATATAATTGTGTAAATAACATTCAAATTAATACAATAATTCTTAATGTTATTAGTTGTCAAATATAAAAATCAACAAGTCCAAAAACAGATATAATGTTAAGTGAATTTCTGATGATATTATTATTATGTTACTAATCATAACTTTGAATTTACTTCATTAATAACAGCCAATTGATAATAATGATTATAATCCATATTGTTCCAAATAGTAATACAAGAAACATTAATTCAATGGTCATGAGTTAGGAGGTTGTAATACCAATATCCTAAACCATAAATCAAATTAAATCATCCAATCGATTTAATTTAGTTTATGAATGAAATGCAAGATAAAAACAAATGTTTTGATCTTGCATTTCATTCATAAACTAGCTGCTTGAAGGTTGTGATTTTCATTATTGTTTAATTACTTAGCATAATGAAAGCAAATAAGAAACAAAGATTTGTCCATCAAAGATAAATTTCAAATTTTTAGAATACTACATCTGTAAACTGAAACTAATCAAACAATTGAAGCAGCACCAACCTTTATCTTCAATTGCTATACATTAACCTCAAAATGTTTTTTGCATTTTTAAAATGTTGATACAGTATTTTACAGTTTAAATTTGAACCTTCAAAAGAATATCACTGGCAATGGAACAATGGAAATTCAAACATTTGTTCTAGTATATTAGTTTTATATTATATTAGTATATATGTTTAGTTTTGCATCTTAAAAAACTTTAACTGAAGATGACCTTAAAAAAGCTGAAAACATTTTGAGAAAATGTTTAAGAAAAAGCTGAATGTATAGCAACTGAGGATAGTGCTGGTTAGTGCTGTTTTGATTGAAAAATTTCACTGCCAGTTTTGTGCAAATTTTGAAAAACAAACTAAACATTAAAATAGCAGTAGAAAAAATTAAGAACATGATTTGTAAGATAAATTAGACTAGAAAAGATAGTAAAATTGAATTAGTTTTGAAGCTTTAGTTTATTAATATTTATGGCAGAATAATTATATGAAACTATGGCAAGACTTTCATTGCAACTGATGTTCAACTGGCGGAAAAAACAAGAGAATATTGTGCACAGATGCACTCATGGTGAGAAGAAAGGTTCTGATTCTTTACAACTGAATTATGGATAAGTACATGAATTATGGACAAGACAGAATAGCCAAACATTATTGCTGAACAAAAAATAAACTCCAATTATTGCTGAATATTCTGATTAGTTAAATGGAATATAAACTTGAAATGAAAGATTGTTAACATGTGATTGTGCTGTACCAACAAAACAGTTGGTCATTAAAAACCATTAAAATAAATTCCATCTTGCAAAAATATCATCACTGATTGAGCCAAGCAATTAAGGAATTGTATCTAAGTTAAAAGAAGCATGCTATAGTAGTAATATATATTCAAGAATTTCAGGAGCAATAGGTAATAGTCAAAGAACTTTCTTACTTGACACACAATTTAACAATATCATGAAATCAAGTGTCTGAGAAAGCTATGAAAATTATTTAAAAAGGATTTTTTTTTTTAAAATAAACACACATCTGAAAACAAACTTGTGTCTAATGAAGAGGATATAACATACAATACTCCAAGATGATATATCTAAAGAAAAGTTTAAGAATTGGATAACAATTAAGAAAATTACAGTGTCTGCTAGAATATCATCAAAAATATGCCAAATTGTTACTGAAGAAAGCTCTGAAGAATTATAGAATGAAATTGAAGAAAATCAGTCAGATGCAAAAAGCTCTGCAAGTACTTTATCATGGCACACTGATGTGTTGCATTTCAAAAAACATTATAAATATGAACATTTTATTAATAAAATATTGAAAAAATCTGGTAATAATGCTAGACAAACTACAAATAGTAATTATTATTATAATTAATAAACTTTTAAGTTAATAATTAAATTCATTTATTAACATTTTAAATTGTTTTAATATGTTTTTAAATTATCTGATTCAGTAAGACCAGAATTTCCACTAATTAGTGTAATTACTTTCATTACATAATGTTATCACTTTACCAATATAAGCTAGACCTAAAGTAATTATAATAAAGAGGCACGTACTATATTTGGAAACCAGACGAATTAAACATAAAAAAGAGAACTTACTTTTTACAAAGATGCCTAGAAACATCAGACTTTTTAAAACCTTCTAGATGAAACAGTCTTTTTGCAAGCCGAAAAGCAGATGGCATGTCTATGGCTTTTGGACTGTAGTGAAAACTGTGTAAACTTTCAATATCAGATTCATCGTCCATTGGTGGAGAAGAACTATGTACAGAATCTTCATCTGGTGAACTTCCATCACATTCTTTCTGATTTTCATTGTCTATTCTTTTAAGCCATATTGGCTGAGAATTTTTCTTTCCCATCTTATTATCTATTCCTTCATTTTTTATATTTTTTGGAATGGAATCCTCATTAGTATCATTTGGACTTACCTGTACATAGATTTTATTTTCATCAACCACAATATTTGTTACACCTTCTTGTTTTGATTGCATATTAGTTTGGTTATGCTGTTCTTTTATTGATAACCTTTCATTTATATTATCTTGATTGTTATTGACTAGTTCTTCACAGATGACAAATTGTCTGTTGCCCATCTTGGATTCGTCACTATCAATGTAATTTTCTTCACAAGAAATTCTTTCCATTGAAGAATTATATTGCAAATTATTAAAACACTGGTCCCTTTCTGAGCTGTTTAATGTTTGATGAAAATATTTTTTATAAATGTGTGGAATGGCTAACTTTTTTGTATCAGGAAAGTTCTTGTCTTTTGGGCTGCTTGGCTTGGAAGAGTACTCTGTTGCACTTGAAGCTGATGAGATGCTCCTAGGAGAGGTTGGAGATGTGCTATAAGGAGGAGAAGGTGACTTTTCTTCACCTACTGGAGCATTATAAGTCCAAACAATCCTTTCATTGGCAGGATTATCTTGTTTAGTGTCCAATAATGTATTTAAGGAAGAGGCTATATCATCTTCAACATCAATATTTACAGTAGTTAAAGAAGCTTTTTGCAAATGGTCCTCACTTTTGGAAGTTCGTACATAACTTGTACTGTAACTATAATTACCTTTTTTCTCAGCCACAGGGCTTTTATAATTTGATGATTCTCTCTTGACACCCTTCCCGTATAATCTCTGTTCAATTTCTTCAGGACTAGTAGGAGTGGAAATTTGACCGAAAGGAAGATTATCAGTTCTCTTGGTTCCCAGGTTGGAAGTTTTGGAATTTAAATTGATGATAAGATCACCAGTCATCACAAAAGTCTCAACCCTTGGCTGTTGTGGCCTGGTTTGAGATTTACTTGACTTAAGATTATCTGTATTGGATCCATTCTGCACAACATTATTAGATACATTTTCACAGGTTGGTGGGGGGATGTTTTCATCATTTTCTTTGATACCATTGCTTTCAAGCTGAATATTATTGAGGTTTGAACTACTATCTGTGGCAGCTTCATTAGATTCAGATTTTTTCCGTAAAGCTTCATTTGATGCTGCCATATGTCTCTTGACTTTATCTCTAATAATGGAGTCTGTAAATATAACACTTAGTTGTATATTGAAAATTATTAATGAAAAAGTCAATTAAGTTATGTTTTTGATGCAATAAAAATTGAGTAAAGAATAAATTATAAACTATTTAAAAAAGTATTATAATAGTTTTACAAGTACAAACATTAAATATAAACAAATTACAAATCCAACATTGTACAAATTTATAAATATAATAAATAAATGATAACAAGTAATTATTTACTGTGATATCCTCACAATGCTGGGCTGCAATTTTTAATCACATTCTTAATTTATTAATTTAAAATACATGTTCTCTATCTCAAATTAATAGTGTCTTGCCCCTCTACATCATATTTTTTCTGATAACAACAGTCATTCTGGTCATCTATGTAGCTCTATTCAGAAGAAAATTTTTGAATTAAATTCACGTGACTTCCGGTCTAGACTGGAAATTTGGATATTATTAATCAGGGCCTCCTGCCCAAGCTTTCTGTATCTGATCTCAACTTTCATCTATGTAACACTGTTCTCTAGATTAAGGAAGACAGTTGGAAGACAATAGAAATTTATGTCTGCACTTTTTTCAAATTGCTGCCAAATAATGTGAAAAGTTTAAATTACTTAACATTCTTTTAATTATAAAAAAAAAGCAAATTATTTTCAAAAATTATTTTAATATACTTGTATATGAACTACTGAAGATGGGCCTTAATAAAATATAACCTACTAAATGCACTGATTCCTGAAACTCATACTATTAATTTCTAAATCAATTGCTTTAAATCAAATTGACTTATTTCTATTGAGTATAATTACATACATTAAATTATCAATTAATATCTATTCTAAAATTGTCATTATGGTATTGTGTTTTTTAAACATGAAAATATAACATGTATATTAAAATAAAACCATAATCTTTACAAATACTTCACATATATGGTAATTTTAGTGTTTTCAAATATATTTGCATTGAATATGTTTCATTTTAACAAATTTATTGTTATTTCTCTCACATTTAAAAAGCACATAACATGAAAAGAGTTTTGGAACACATACTTCTGTTAATTAGGTGAGTACAGATTCATCATAGTTTACTTATATATTTATAGTTTTTAAATAAAAATATAAAAAAATATCTCAATGCCTAGACAGAAATATAAGATTTCTCTAAATTTACAATAATAGCTTTCTAGATTTCTAGAGGGTATTCAGATGAAAAGTTTACTTGTGAGAATCAGAATTGATGCCATGAGCAAAGCTGCTTATATTCGTTACTCCCCAAGAAATCACAAAAGACATTTAAATCTTGAACATTTATTTTTAGACTCTAGGGATAATATTTGAAACCCAACTCCTGACATCATCAAATTTACTCCTCTCAAACTTTTCATGATCACTTGGTATGATTTTAGTAGTTTATTAGAATAGATAACTTAAAACTATGATAAATATATATGCAAATTAATTTATCATCATCATACATTATTTACCTTTCTTTACTGTTATTGTGACTACATCATTAGACAACCTCAGGCACTTTAGAACTAAAATAAAAATATATTTTAATGATGCAAAATCTTTAAAACAGAAAAAATTATCGAATTTAAATAGAGTAATATATTTAAATATTTATATTTATAAAATTAATAATTAATGCAGATTTTTCAGGTTTCATAGAAATTCTCAGAACTCAGCACCATTATAACAATAATATAAATAAACTGCTAAAGTTGATATTACCAAAAATATTTTATTAGAAAAGTTTTTGAACTTAGTTCGGGTAATCTTCAGCTAAAAGAATATAATAAAAAATTCTTATTCATAATTTTAAATGTAAAGGACTTCTTTTCTATTTATTGTATTCTTTTAGCTGAACACAACTGTAAGTAAGGTTTAAAACCTTTCTAATTAAATTCTTTTGGTAATCTCAACTTCAGCAGTTTTTGATTTATATTACTATTTTTCAAAATTATTTCTAGACTATATGGCAAACTATTTTATCAAAATATCATATAGAATGCATGTATAATACAATTCACTTTAATCACTACTATTTCTTTTCAATCCTCCAAGAATTAATAGTGAAATGCTAACCTGCAAAGTTGAATTTTCTCCAATATTTACCTAATATATTTTACTCCAATAGAGCAGCTTCTGAACAGGTTTGTAAAAGAAATGTTAATATGATGACTTCTAGAATTACTCTATTTTAATATTGGTTTGTGTCAAGATTAAAATATTTATTCATTTATATTTCTACACAAAGTATTAATAATGTGAATTTAAAATAATTTTACAATGTAATATTAAAAAAAATTTGATTAAAAACAGAATAAATAAAACATCAAGTTCTAATACATAATCAACTAGTTGCTACTTCTAAAACTATCCTAAACCATGTTAGTTTATCCACAAGGCATTTAGAAAGTAAATGATCTTGCGGGTTTGTTTGTAAATGTTATATCTTGGACGGAATTAAATATTTAGATTTATCACTGATGCTCAAAAACGTTCAATTCCTAGTGGAATTTAACAATTTTAATTTTAAAAATTTCTAATTTTTAAATAAAAAGAAATTTGTCAAATTTTAAAAAATTTATCCAAAAATTACTTACTCTCAAAAGTATTTTTATATAATGTAGCAATAGCAATATAATTGCTGTTTTAATTCTGTTAACAATGGAAATATCTTTGAGAAGTATGGAAGCTTCGTGTATCCTTAAATAATGTTTTAACAAAACTATAGAAATTAAACTGTTTTCAAATAAAATTATAATATGCCACTAGAATAATCTGCACATTCAGTTCTCTTAAGTTTGGATAAGAATGATAATTAAAGCTTCTACAACATAGTAATAAAGAAGGATCTTTATCTTTACACTCGATAATTTCTTAATAATTATTCATGTAGCTAGATAATGGTTTAGTAGTAGTATTATCCTAGTTATCTTGAAGTTTTTGGCACAACAGCAATGAAGACTATATTACCCTAATTCAAATTATTAGAAGTAAAAAAAACCTGTACATAAAATTTTTAAAAAATGTATGAAAACATCAGATACAATAAAAATATATTTATTAATTTGACAAATTTAAGAGTTACAACAATTGAATAATAAGGACAAGAAGTTCTAAAATAAAAATAAGTATATGGTTTTATTCAAGTATACAAAAATTTATTCAAAAATACTTTTACTATTAAAATCCTTACTTATCCTTTATCCTTGTTTAAAATAAGGAAAAAAAAGCAGACTGTTATATAAACTACTAGCTGTTACCCGCGACTTCGTCAGCGGAGGTTTTGCAAGCAAACCCCATTTACATCCAATATTTCAATAACCATAGTAATTGTTATATAACACCTACCGCTGAAGAGAATTGCCGAAAATCAAACGAACTATTTTCAATTTGATCAATTTTCTGAAACGTTTACAATCGTTCTATAATCGAACCAATACGCAATAACAAATTCGAATTTAAAACNCACAGCTTAAATGAATTTTTAAAATTTGTTTATATAAATTTCGAGTTTTTAATATTTTTATAGCTACTTCGCTTGAGATTCGAATAGAGGAAAAATGAATAGCTTTCAAATAAACCAAAAAATATCAAAGTTTAAATCTTTTACAATGCAGTGGTAACAACCTGAATATAAATATCAGAAATGATTACTGCAGTAAACACAAAACTATATAAATACTAATTTTATGGGATGTTCTAAAATTAAATCATGTATGTAAAGTGAAGTTTACAAGTGAAAACAAAACATTAAAGCATCTACAAAAACAGATACAAAAATGACAAAATGGAAGCTTTCAGATCTAGTTAAGTGTTTAAAAGTGTGTTCCAAATTTTATTAAATGATATGTCATCATGTCTAGAGACTATATCTACAGATTATCATCAATAATGATTTGAGTAGTGACATTGCCACCTTTTCTTAATGTTAACAGCATGAAACAAACATTATCAAAAGAAATTAATAAAATTCCCATAATAATTTACAAAAATGATTTAGATTCTTCACAATGACAGAAAAGATTCCTTACTGAGAAACCATTTGAATAACTTTTTGCATAGAAAATAAATTATTACAAATATTATAAAAAGAGGAAGACAATTATGAAGCAATGAAGCAAGCTGTTTTCCATATGTCAAATTTGGACTTTTGTTTGTTGACTAAAAATGTACAAAAGTTTTGAGCTATCTTTATGTGACACTTTCTACCAGTTTTGATTTCAATAATATAAAAATCATTTGTGAAAGTAAGTTTTTTTGGTCCATTTTCTGTTCAATGTTTTAAATAGAACTTTTATGTATTGTGACATATTCATTGTAAAAAAAACTTTCTAACGTAATACAAGATTTCATTATTTTTTTTTTTCTGAAAACAGAACTCACTTTATAACATTTGATTTTTTTGTTTGACTTTCAGACATTTGGCTTTTAGGAACATGTTATATCTGAAAGTTGGGGGGGAGACATTCTGGGAATAAAATTTGATAGTAAGACTGATGGTGCATCATTTTCACATAAATTTGTTAATAAACATAAAAGCAATGTTAATTCAAGTTAATTTTATTATGTATATAATATTGTATTACATATAAACAAGAGATAACTTGCCTTCTTTCGTTGTAAGAGATACAACTTTCTTTTCATTTACTTTCAGTATTATATCACCAGCTTCAAGCTAAAATATAAATAAAACTTTTAGATTAAATAATTTGAATAGGTTTAGATAAATAAAATGCAATAAATTTATAATTATAATAAAATTAGATAAAACTTTGAATAACAAATATGTAAAACATAATAATAATTATAAACTTAAATTAAACTTAAAACAGCATTATTATTAGTTTCAGTCATAATCAATATTAAAAGCAAATTATGCATGGTGGGCCTTATACAAGATGCAAAAAAAAATCACACTGCAAGAACAAACATATCATTATCACTAACCGACCAATCATAATATATACGTGCTAAATTTTAAACAGTCCAACATATGTTCTATTTTTAGAAATTAAAAAATATTCCCTACAAGCATCATCATTCATTTGTCAGAAATGTTCTACATTCGAAAGACTTCAGAACCTGAAGATGGAGGCATAAGATCTCTAAAAACATTCATTCTAGTATTAATACTTCACATTACTGCCGGAGTTTGGATATTCTACATAAGTCAACTGAAATTAAATTACCATCACCTATTAAATAATTGCATTCATTTATTACTCAACATAAATCATCCTACCAGATTGTTAAATATGCACTTTCCTATTTCCAGTAATTTGATAAAATAACTTATTCTTGGTTCACAAGATCTCTCATATTGTGAGAACTTGAGTTCTTTAAATTTTTTAAAGAAATGTTCATATTTATAATTTATTGAAATTGAATTATAATAGAACATGTGTGACAAATGTGTGCATACTGAAACAATATTGATGATACAAGTCAATTTTACGTAAATTCAAATACAATTATGAATTTTATATACACAAAATTTTATATACAGTATAAGACTAATTTTTGATGAGTTAGAAATGTTATATTAATTAATTTAACAGATGATATTTCAAATTAGATTATTCCAAAATCTATAAAACAAAGTGTTACATTAGATAGTACAAGTGAGACAGTGTGAAATTTATAACTCACAGAGCTTGTAAACAGAAATGTAATAATATGTATTGAAATATCATTATAACAAATTTAAAGGGATCCTCCTGATAATGTTTGTTAAACTGAGTTTGTAATGAAAAATATAAATTAAATAACTAAATATGAAGTTTACATATAAAATAAAAATGTTATATATGTCAATTATTCCATTTTAATACTTATTTCATGTAAATAAAATAATTTAGGTCTGAAGTCGTCAATTTAATTTATGCCTCTAAATCATATTCTTCTTATGCTTTGGTTTCTTATACTGGAGGAGATTGACTAGAAGAAGCTTGGCAATATTTCCTTCCCCAAATGATCCTCAGTGCTCTTTTACACTTATGCTTTAAGTGAAGAATAAATTAAATAATAAAAGAGACAAATGGTCATCCTTATACCTGTGTCTATAACAATTTGTGGTATTTGGTTTGACTTGATGGAAGAAATATTCCCACACCTTAATATTGTTTCTAATCATAACCAGTTGAATTTGGTTTGATGGATTACAGAAATGCAACACGTGGGTAATCTGCTAAGGGAGAAGCTTTCCAGATAGGCTTTCTATGGCAAACTAGCTCCTACTTAGGTGGAAGAGGAAATGATGCTCTGATGCATACTATTTATAACAAATTACAGGCATAAAAATACATAATAGAAGCAATGCCATATCAATACATTGGCAATGGGGCAAGTGCCAAGGGTAAAGGGTACAAGGCATAAGGATTCAGTGCATAAATGTTTGCAGAAAATATGGACTAAAAAACTAATGCATTGCTATAGTTCTGAATAGAAGTACACATTAATTACATTTGGTAAAGAATTTTCAACTTTTAAACATTTTTTTTGAAATTTGAGAAATTTGAAATGACATTAATTTTTTATTCTAACATTGCAGTAATTTGAATATGAAAGGAAAATGAATTTTAAATATAACAATTTTAAATTTAATACAGAGACCATATTTATGCAATGTAATTGTGTAAGTAAAACATAAAAAATTAACTAGAATAAAAAATTCCAATGATTTCAAATAATTATAATAAAATGGGTAAATCAAAAATTAAAAAATTTAAAATTTAAAGGATTCTTTTTAGAAAACAAACATTAAAATATAAATAAAATCATCTATACATTTTATATATTACTTAAATGATAATTATATTAATTTATATACTAATAATAATAATCATCATCATTAACCTATTTTGATAAATAAAACATATGGTTGATCCCAATTCAATAATAGAAAATGTATATTATCTTAATATCACTGAAAATATACTCATGTATAATAATGATCTGGTTATCATTAAAACTGTGAATGTTTAGATACCAACTAGTTATCAATATATATATATATACATATAAATACTTAAGATATTTATTATTTATTTTTAAGTACTAATTTTAAGTTTTAGGTTTCCTTATGATATATTATGTTATATATAAATATATATAACATAAGGAAAACTAAAACTTAAAAGTAGTACTTAAAAATAAATAATAAATATCTTAAGTATTTGTATCCAGAAAGTGAGAAACTAATAAATATCTTTAATTATAAAATGTTTTTGTTGAGATCTAATACTGTCATTAAATTATAATTAAGAAGTTTAAATGTACAATAATAAAATAATAATTATTAACCTTTTTCTAATCTCATATTTAATAATAATTAAAAATTTTATTTATTTTTAAAATTCCGATATCAATAATTTTATCTCAAAATCAAATATATAAAATATAACTGCACAAAATAATTTAATTTCCTCGTGTCATTTCTTTCTTTGTATATCATTAAAACACATATTACTTTTAAATGAAATTTTCCTTTCAAATGACAAACTGAAATTAATTTGATTAACTTGTATAAACAAATTACCATCAAACATTTTTCTACAATATATTAATTCTCAATATCTTGTTAACTTTTGTTTCAATACATGCACCAGTAAAAGAGGCACAGAAAAGGAACTTTTATAATGTGGTTATTAAGCAATTAATGTATTCAGAGGAAAAAAGTTCTACATCAAAAAATTGATTAATTTTATACATCATAATATCATATTATACTATGTAATTATATAATTTTGCAACACTNAATATACTACTTACATGGGATATAATAATATACTACACTAATAAACTAATTTTTTCATACTTTTCGGTTATCCAACTTTCCAATTATCCGACCAATCCCAGTCCCCAATTGAGTCGGATAATCGAGGCTCTACTGTAATAAGTTGTATATTAAATGAGGAGAATTTACATATACAGTATCTTCTAATCTAATTGTTGGTACTAATGATATCATTAAATAACCTTTGTTATTATTAATAAAATAATGGTTCTAAATTGAACCAGTATCACTAATTATTGACACTTTAAAATTTTTAGTAAGTTTATGATATTTGTTTAATTAATTAACAGATTTGAAAGATAATTATTTAACAAACAGAATTTTAAATAAATAATTTAAGTATTTTAGAAATTTCACTCTGCATTTTTATTTTAGTTAAAAGCTTTTTATATGTTTAAACTTAAATTTTAAAATATGTATAAACATCTCAATAACTCAATGTATTATTAATCATCCAACCATCAGCCAAATTAATCGAGCAATATTACAGTACAATTAAGAAAAAGAAATTACGTGATTAGAAATTAGAGGAAGATGTTGAATGACATCTCTTATCAAAAATAGGAAATATAACTGTAGCATAACATTGCCCAATTAATTTGGCTGATGGTTGGATCTTTAAAACATAAGCCTGTCTTTAAATAAATAAATAATTTTTTGACTGAAAAAATGTTACTTTGTTAACTATTTAAAACCTTAAAAACTAGAAAAAAATAAAATAAAATAAAATAATAATACATAAATAGAATATTAAGATTTTTTATTCTATTAAAACTGATATAATCAAATACAAAAATATTTTAAAGTAAAATTATTGACTTTTAGATATAAAATTTTGTTATTCTAAGTTAAATATTATTTAAAATAAGAAAATACTTAATAGTAAAAAAACATGTTATTTGAACAATTTAAATACTGTTGTCACTGACATTACAAATAAAGATATTTAATGAAAATAAATTCTTCTTTTTTCAAAATAATAAGTTTAAACTTTCAAAAATAAAGTATAGTTGGGCTTATATATATTATAATGCTTAAATCTTATGTAAGATATACCTTAAATTTTCAAGATAATTCTATTAAAATCATATAAGATTTTGGTATATAATTTAAAAGCATACATACAAGATTTCACAAAATTTAAAATACAGAAAAATTTTTGCTTAAGTGGAGTGCATGTAATAGAACAAAACAGATTCAAAAGCACTTAAAATTTTAGTTTTTAATGTTCTATTTTGTTATACTTCATTAAAACAAAAATATTTTTCTGAATTTAAAAAAACAGGTCTCAAAATATATTTTTAAATATAAACTGAAATAATGCACTCTGAGAAAATGCCATTAAAGCTATACATGATTTACTGAAAATCAATAAGTGAAGGTGATTTTGAACATGTAAAAAGAATAAATCAGAGCAAGTGTTTTCTAATGAATATTGAAAGAAAACAACTAAGAGGCAAGCCTAGGAAATCTTGGTATGGGTTGATGAAAAATGACTAAGTCTTACACTCTGTCTTGAGAAACTGTCCAAAATAGAAGTGTGTGGAAGAGAATCTGGGATTACTTGGCTGATCCATATTATTCCAGAGCCATAAAATAAGATTTTGTTATTATTGTTTTAAATACAGCATAGTTTGTATATGCACAACTTTTTACACATTATATTCTCTTAAGCTAAACACACACTAAAAACAACTTGACTAAATTATAATAATGTTAAAAATATAACTTTTTAGGTGAACAAATAAATTGTTAAATAAGGATTATTTTAGTTTTTTCTTTTGCTTGATCAGTGAAGTTTAAACATGTTTTATACTTTTAATTACAGTAGAGCCTCGATTATCCGACCGTCCTAGTTGGCAAATTTCAAATGTCTGCTAGTGATGTGGTGCTACAATATTTGGCAATGTCTTGGCTACTTTAATATTATTTTTACGTGTTTTAGCTGGCAACACTCATTCGACCATGAAAGGGAACCAGTATTTAAACGAGGCTTAATTTTCTAATTTTTAACGATACAATAACAACGATTATTATTTTAAAAAATTTTTGTTAGGCTTAACATCGATGAAAATTCAACGTGAAATAGGTTAATAGCGATATACTAATATACTACTTACATGGGATATAATAATATACTACACTAATAAACTAATTTTTTCATACTTTTCGGTTATCCAACTTTCCAATTATCCGACCAATCCCAGTCCCCAATTGAGTCGGATAATCGAGGCTCTACTGTAATAAGTTGTATATTAAATGAGGAGAATTTACATATACAGTATCTTCTAATCTAATTGTTGGTACTAATGATATCATTAAATAACCTTTGTTATTATTAATAAAATAATGGTTCTAAATTGAACCAGTATCACTAATTATTGACACTTTAAAATTTTTAGTAAGTTTATGATATTTGTTTAATTAATTAACAGATTTGAAAGATAATTATTTAACAAACAGAATTTTAAATAAATAATTTAAGTATTTTAGAAATTTCACTCTGCATTTTTATTTTAGTTAAAAGCTTTTTATATGTTTAAACTTAAATTTTAAAATATGTATAAACATCTCAATAACTCAATGTATTATTAATCATCCAACCATCAGCCAAATTAATCGAGCAATATTACAGTACAATTAAGAAAAAGAAATTACGTGATTAGAAATTAGAGGAAGATGTTGAATGACATCTCTTATCAAAAATAGGAAATATAACTGTAGCATAACATTGCCCAATTAATTTGGCTGATGGTTGGATCTTTAAAACATAAGCCTGTCTTTAAATAAATAAATAATTTTTTGACTGAAAAAATGTTACTTTGTTAACTATTTAAAACCTTAAAAACTAGAAAAAAATAAAATAAAATAAAATAATAATACATAAATAGAATATTAAGATTTTTTATTCTATTAAAACTGATATAATCAAATACAAAAATATTTTAAAGTAAAATTATTGACTTTTAGATATAAAATTTTGTTATTCTAAGTTAAATATTATTTAAAATAAGAAAATACTTAATAGTAAAAAAACATGTTATTTGAACAATTTAAATACTGTTGTCACTGACATTACAAATAAAGATATTTAATGAAAATAAATTCTTCTTTTTTCAAAATAATAAGTTTAAACTTTCAAAAATAAAGTATAGTTGGGCTTATATATATTATAATGCTTAAATCTTATGTAAGATATACCTTAAATTTTCAAGATAATTCTATTAAAATCATATAAGATTTTGGTATATAATTTAAAAGCATACATACAAGATTTCACAAAATTTAAAATACAGAAAAATTTTTGCTTAAGTGGAGTGCATGTAATAGAACAAAACAGATTCAAAAGCACTTAAAATTTTAGTTTTTAATGTTCTATTTTGTTATACTTCATTAAAACAAAAATATTTTTCTGAATTTAAAAAAACAGGTCTCAAAATATATTTTTAAATAAAAAAAGTACTGGTATTATGATAATTTGTACCAATGTTTGATTATTCTATTTTTTCTAATAATAATAATTCATAATATACTGAAATGTCAGTATAACAAAATTGAGGGGACCATTGAATTCATATATTTAAAGAATTAATTTAAAAACTTAATGAAAATTAGCAGCTTCTTTCATTCACAATCTCTTTAACTTAGCATAAGACACGTCATATCATCATGCCAACCATCATCATTTGATGTGATTTTCACAAGACATTATTTACACATAATTTTGTCTTCATCAAACTATAAGCAAGCAATTATCATTATAGTAACAAATTATTCCAATATTATATCATTTTATTTGCAGCATACTCTCAGGCAGTGTTTTTTTTTTAATGTTTTTCTCATTGTGGACTGGTAAAATTATGAATAATTTTACATGGACCAAGTAATTATATACAACTCTAAATTATTTATTTATTTATTTATTAAGTTGAAGTTTAATTAATACTGTTTACAAAAATTATAACATTTTCAAGTCTTTTCATTATCCTTTTCACACTACCACAGAAGTAACAATATAGTTTTATTCAACCCAAGAGGCTTGAATAAAACTATATTGAGCTAAAGGACATGATTATTTAAATAATTCACATTGTAGATGCCCTAGAAATCTTTATACTTGGATATTTATATCTTTGTTGAAAATTTTGCATGCATCTTATTTTTATTAGTCTGTTCTAATTTTTATTGAATTTGATATTCCAGCCCTTACCTTTATTGTTTTATAAAATTAACTTTTAAAAATAGCTTTATGTTTATCTATATACATAATCAATCATATTATTCTTTCATTAAACAAAACCATAAATTATGTAAAAAAGCTAACACTTGTTTATTTTAATTTTTTTTTTATTCATAGGATTAAAAACGAAATTTCTTGTCATATATTAATTGTTGCAATGATAAACTCAGCAAAGCTAAAATTGCTTTTTCTCCTTAAAAAGTTTAAACTATCTTTTTTTTACAACTCTAAAAGCTACATTTATATTTGTGTAGATAGACACACACACCCCGAGTATATTTGAAATTAGTTCAGATTAGATCATTTTATTGAATCTATTGTCTGGTATTAAAGCAAAAAAGGAAGTAATATAATAAATGTCAAGTAAAAAGAATTTCAACACTCCTATTTAAATTAGGAGTAATTTAAATTGAATTTCCTAAATAAATTTTTAAAAATTTTTTATTTATTTATACACTATTACTAAGACATACTTTAGCATGTCTCATATAATGATTAGCATATGATTAAAATTGATGATTGCCATTTTAATCATCATTACGGTTTAGTACAAATTTAATTATTCCTGATCATTGCATATTGTATAAATTAAATTTTATATATATATATATATAATTTAATTTATGCAGTAAACTAGATGGTCAATAAAGCAAATAAACTTGTACAATGATCAGGAATAATTAAATTCATATTAAACAGCAATTATGATTAAAATGGTAATTTAATTCTACTGAGAGTAAGTTTTGCATAGGATATCTAAAATAAAATATAAATTCCATAGTTATTTGTAATCTGAGAAGCATTTAAAATTATATTAAGGCTTTTTCACAATATGATGAAATTATACCTTAATCACTCTTTCCAGTAGATAATTTCAGTCTTGCACTAACATTTTAGATTTTCTTAAGAAGTCTTCCTCACACCAAGGTCTTTACCATTGCAAATTTGAATAGAAATATTTTAGGTCTGGAACACTTCTTAAGGATTATTTTTACATATATTATTATTTGGAGGAGCACATGCCCAATGACATATCATAATAGAAATATTTGTAAACAGTTTACATTACGATCAGTATACAATTTTATAATTTAAGCTGCATGCTCTTATTGTGTATTTGCTTGATTGATGGTTTTAGAGAGTTGTCAAATAACACTTGTCATATTGGGGATAATGAACAGTCTTTATAATTAACATATTCTTCTCTTATGTTCACCTTAAAAATTTCAAGTTTTCTATGGTTCTTAAATGATGTTCTTCAGATATATGTTTTAATAGCATTGCCTTATCAAACCTCACTGAAACCTTGGGCTCATACACATATCATACTAATGAGGTTAGTGGCTTTCTTGTAGATATGTTATATTGATTTTCTTTAATTCTTTGGGATAAGTACCTGATTTTTAACATAGTATAAATTAGTTGCTGCTTGAATCTATTGTCTTCAATTAGGATAGAATATATGGCTGGGTCCCTGCTTGTATAAATTTTATCCTTAGCATTAGTTAATATTTGAAACATAGTTATATTGCAACAACATGCTATTTGGGCACCACAGAATTTAGCAATTAATCTGTAGGTGGAGCTGGAGTCTAGGCTCATAATAAAGAATAACATGCTTCTGAGTTTGATCCTGCAGCAGCAGTTGTTCATTATTGACACACATGCATGTACTGTGAGCTCTCTCCATTTTCCATGCCATGTTGGTGATAAGTTTCTTATTATATCCATGTATTGCAATGTTTTTTGCGTGTTTGAGTTCATTCATTGTGTTGGTAATGCTTGAGAAGTATGTATAAGCCCTTTTACAAGCACTCTGAAAGCAGCTGTCTTATAGTATACTAGCAGATCCCGCCACGCGTTGTTGTAGCTCAAAATGTATCTATTATAAATGCATAACACTTCCCCCGTGGGGGGATTTTTCGAAAAATACTTCCTAGTGTACATTCTCTTGACGTACCCTATTAAAACGCAAAAAACCGCATCTAAAATAGTATAATAGAAGCCAAGTTCATCACGGTAAGCCTTAATCATGTCCCTCTTACCCGCGAGGGGAATATCGAAAAATCCCTTTTTAGTGTGTATTTTGTTGATGTACCCTATTAAAACGTAATAAAAAATGCAAAAAACCGCATCTAAAATAGTATAAATAGAAGCAGAGTTCTTTATGGTAAACCTTAATCCTGTCCATCTCCCCTCAGTGGGGGGAATTTCGACATGTATATTATATAAAAACACATATGTATTCGAATGCAGTGTTATGTGAAAATTTCAAAGGAATCAGTAGGAACAAACAAACATTACATTTTTATTTATATAGATAGATAGATAGATAGAAGATGATCTGCTTTAGTTCATCCTCACAGAAAAGCAAACTTAGGGCATCGTATTCGTAGTGCCATCTGTTGGACATAAAAGCCTTAATCCTAGATGATATCTTTTAATTTATATGAATGTTTAATGGAATAATATACATCCTATGTCCACACTGAAGGTCCATTCTAAATATTGGTGAAAGAATTTTTGAAATCGGATGAGTAGTTTCGGAGATTAGCCCTTGCATACAAACTTACAAACATTACCTCTTTATAATATTAGTATAGATGTCTGTATTCACTTGCTCATTTGTGAAAATAATGTTAATGTCAAGACAGTGGCATTGGTGTTATTGTAATGGTCCAATTCCAGAGTTAAGCTAAATGTGTTGTTAAATTCATGTAGTATTTTATACATGTACTGTACAGTACATTAGTTTAATTTCCAAATAATTAGAATGTCATCTATGAAGCATGTGTATATGGTGATATTTGGCATAAATTCCTGAATACTTTATTTTCTAAGGCTCTAACAACTAACACAGAGGTCTCCGAGAGAGGTCTTCCCATAAATACTCCAGTGTTACAGGTATGTTTGATTGTTAAATCTAAAGAATGATGTTTAACAAAGTATTTTTGCAGAAGGAACAGTTTTAAACAGGAAGTCTTTTAAGGTACAAAAACAGAACAACATAATTGATAAGTACATACTTGAGATCTATTACTCTGTTGACTGTTGAACACAATAATGAATGGTAATATTTTTTGATCTGTCTACTAGTTCTTGTAAATCTTTGATTGTGTGTTTGTAGTCACCTAGGTGTTCTGCTATGAATCTGTGTAACTGTTTTTCAATTGCTATTGTTGGTGTCCTAGCTTTATCTACAATTGCTCTTAATTGCATACCTGGTTTATGGGTCTTGGCAAAAGCAAAGAGCCTTGGGATATCTGGTGAATGTACAATTGCTTGATTTAAGTGCAGAACCTTGGCAAGTGGTGTTTTGGTTAATTTGTTAACTTTGTTTTGCAGTGCTTTTATGTATCCATCATCTATATGCTCCATTCCTTGGACGTGATATAGCCCTCCAGTATTGTAGTGTATGACAATCTCTTCATTAAAACTATTGCTTGACTTTTGTTGGCTTTTAGTAATGTAACTTGATTGTCACTGAGCCATTTTTAGTCATTGATATTTTTCCAAATTGTTAGGTTCCTGTTGTAGCATCCATTGTTTCTTAAGGCAAAGACTGTGTATTGTGGTCGTACGCCATAATTTTGTATAACATACTTGTATAGATATATATATTTCATTTCCCCTTCTTCCTCTATCCTTTGCTCCCTTGTTCTCTCCCTTCTAGAAACTTCTCTCTGCGGGTGGTGACTACCTGATAATAAAACAAAAGAAGCGGGTAGCCTGCAGGGACCAAAAGGGAGATAGAGGGGTCAGTTTCGGTTTAGACATCAAGTGGTAAAGAAGTATTTTCGTGGAGGTCTCCAAGTCGACTCTGAATCATAAGGAAGAGCGAAAGAGCTAGTAGGCCTAAGGTAGCAGACACTAGAGAAGAGCCCTAGTAGTATTCTAACACGAGAACCCCTCCAACAGTTTAACGGGAAAACCAGAAAAAGGAATAAAAAATTTGAACACTACGTACATCAGACTTCGTGCCATCCAGCAGAAAGAAGATCTATGTTATGGCTGCGATCACAAGGCCACTACCTAAGTTGGGTACCCATTCACGATTGAATCTATCATATCAACTAATCCTTCCATCTTTCCCTCTAGAATAAGTAGCTCTTAGATAATTAGTTATAAGTTTTTTCGTGTTTAATTTTGTAACACCACATATTTCAGTCATTCCTTTGTCGCAGGAATTTGGATTAACGATTCTGTCTGAGTGTTAACATTTTAAACCTTTTGTCCAAGGAGTGTCGGAATCCAAACGAAAATCCTGTAAAATTATCAAATACTGGTGAAAAAAATAAATTCCTTTGTTTCATTATATCTCTCTGTTAGACTCCCTTTTCACCATGTGCATATACAACAGTACTAATAAAAGAATTCCTTATAAATGTAATTAACCTCCAATAACAGCTTTTTAACATTTGGTACAATTTTGTCTGGGTTAAATAATGTTGATTTAGGTGAAAACATTGAACCAAATGTAAGTGCTTGTTCTAATACTAATTAACTGCTGGAAAGAGTGAATGAGGCTACAATTTTATCATATTGTTAATAAACTTGAATTCAAATATAACAATTCATTTAATAAAGAAAAGAATGCTCACATATTTAATGAAAAACTTTGATAAGTTGCTTTGTAGCCATAAAAAGAGATGACGACTTAATATTTACTGTGTAAGATTAAAAATACTTTTAAAGTATTTATTATTAAAAATTCAAAATGAGAGTTAATGCAATAATTTCAAGAATTTAATAGTCACAATCAACATTACAAATGCTTAATTGGAAAGCTTCAAGTTTATTTAATAAAATAGTTTCCTGTTTGTTCCATAATTTATTCTGTTCATTCACATTCAGTTTTTATTTTTTATCACCCACTAAAGTTTAAATTCATATTCCTAGTGTATAAGCTAAATAGTAATAGATTTTGATGTGATTAGTGATTTTGATTTAAAAATCAAAATTACCTACTACATTTACTTCTTCAAAAAGTAGTTATATGTAATGAAAAACAAATGTATGTTTGTTTTTCATTATATTCCTTTTACTGGTTTTGGGTATATTTGTGTTTTTCACCACATATTACTACTTTTAACATCAATTTTTTACAGAAATATAGTATGAAGAACAATATTTAAATATCACAATGTAAAACTTTTTGTATGACTAAAAATGTGGCAAAGTATAAAAAACTTTTAAATTACGAATTGAAACAAACTGGAAATATTTTATCCAGTTTATCAGTTATTTTCCTTTTATAACATTTTAGACCATTAACAATTGTTTTCTACATCTTTCATTTCTCAAACATTCTCCTTTCCTGATTAAGGGTACGTTCGTAAAGTCGAACGAGTTAAACGAGAATGACATCATCGTTATTCTTATTTCGTTAGACTTTTCGAACGATTCGTTTAGAATTAAATGGCTGTTTCTAAAATCGAAGATACAAATGTTGCTAGTACAGCCTTATCCGAAATATTTTTCTTAGATTGCTTCGGGTGGACAGTTACTCCAATCATTTCATCTTTTAATTCACAATTTAAACACTCGAGTAGATTTAGAAACATCGATATCGTCGGGCGCCATTTTCTTAACGAAGTAAACCAACTCTTTCCTTCGTAAACTTCGTTAGAGTTTCGTTCGAAACGTCATCACCGCAGAGCATGCGCACTGAGCGAGACTACTACTTTTCGAACGATTCGTTACTAACGCGTTTAACTCGTTCGACTTAACGAACGAACGTACCCCAAGTTTATTTTCAACTATTGTATATGGGTGCTGGTGTCAAAGTTTGATGTTGCCAGCATGACACTGGTTTAATTTAACACCTTTCACCCCATGTTCAGGATTCACTTGTTTATCTGCCTGTTGCATTTGTTATAATTACAAAATTTTATACATTAATAACTGTATTTTACAGCATATAAGATGCAAAAATAAGGCTGAAAAAATTGTCATGTCTTGTATGTAAAAGTGCAATCTTCCATAGGCTATTGAATTCCTCAAACAGCCTTCAGTAGGATACAGATAACTACCACCTAGCCCAGTGGTTTTTAACTGGCATTCCTCAAACTTGCCTTGAGTGTTCCATAGAAAATAATTTTTTTAAAGTTTTACTGAAAATCTAATATGCTTAATCTAAATAGGATTATTGAAAGTTTAATTTGCTTGGTTTGTAAGACACAACATATTACTTTGTTTGTAGACAGTTCCATGTTTCTGTTTTATTCATTACAATAAAGATTATTAGTTTATTGTTTCATCAGAATAGTAAATACAGAATTGCTTATTCATTTTTTTTAATATATTGATGCTAACTAATGCTCTGCAAAACACGAAGTATATAAATGGTGTTCCATGGCCTCAGAAAGATTGAGAACCACTGGCCTAGCCCAATGTTTAAAAATGTTATTGTTTAATTAAACATATTATGGGCAATTATTTATTGTGACATCATCACAATGCCTAGCTGCAATTTTTAATCATATTTTTAATTGATTTCATTTATTTAAAATATATGCTCTCCACCTCAAATTAGTACTGTAGTGTCTTGCTCCTGTACATCATACTTTTCTATTAGCAATGAAGTTGTGCTGGTCATCTATTAACTGCTTTCAGGGGAAAGTTTTGAATTGAGATAACAGATACCATATTTTGATTAATGCAATAGGTTCAAGAGATTAATTAACTGTGTTAATCAAGGGATATATGTAATGTGAAAAGTTATTATTTAGTTTTCTAACACAACTAAAAAAGGCAAATTAAATATAATAAATATCAAATTTTAGCTATATCATCATAACCTGAATCTTTAACATTTACTGTTGTAATGATGAAATGATTGATTATTCATTTAGAGTTGCAAATCTAAAGTCAGAGAGGTCACAGAAAGCAAAGAAAAAATTATGAATTTTTAGAGATTTAGAATATGTACTTAAAATACAATTAAATCATGTATCTACACCAATTACAATTAATATATTTTCATTGAAAAATATTAAGATAGACAAGAATAGTAATATTTATAAAGACAGTGAATAAAACTGTATATGCAAATTATTATCTATACACTAACAACACAAATGAAACAAATGCTACAAGTTGCAATATGTAGTGCTGATAAAGAATAATAAAAATAAAATAAATGTCAAATAAAACAAGAAAATGATCTGAATCTAATTGGAAAAGAAGATCTATGAGTAAGACAACAGAGAAAAAAAAACAAGAGGAAAGATTAATCATCATCTCAAATATTTCATCTGAAGTACCTGCTATTTTTCTTTCCGACAGGAAAAATAGCAGGTACAAGAAAAAGATTGTTTATAGTTTACAGTTAAAAAGAACAAAATAGAGAGAAATGGATTTTGAAATGATATTGGAAGGAGGAGGTAACAGTAACTTAAAAATGATTACTGAATAAATGACTATAAAAGTAACATTTGTAGTATATAAATATCAAATTTAAAAGTATTTTAAAATATACAGTATTATTAAAATTCTTTTAATACAATTAACTTTACATATTAAAAAAAATAATTAACTGTAATAAAAATTTTCCAAAAAGAATAAGGTGTCTCAATAAAAACTTTGAAGCAACTCATTACAAGCTCTCATAAAAATTATAAACATTATCTTTATTAGTTTGGAAATAAGTGTTAAATCAGCAACCACTATTTTCTATTTTTGAATTTACAAAAAATAAAGATTATTTTATTAGATTATTATAGCAGCTGTAAAGTTGAATTTTTTAAAGACTCAGTTTTTGGGCAATTTGACCAATTAAAAATATGCCATTTATATCATAATAAAATATGTAATATATTTAATTTTATTGATTAAAAATTCAATAAGCTCTTGATATCTATAAAAAAAATTAAAATATACTAAATCAGTATTTTATAAAGCTACATTAACTGCCTTATAATATTGGGCTATATTTCAGCAATAATAATTTTGAATTACTGATTAATTTGTCCCTATAATTTCTCTCTATTATAAAAAAGTATAATAAATTTTGAGAATGAAGTCAATTAAATTTAATTAAATCATTTTAGAATAACCAATGATGGTTATATCATAAGTTAAATATACATGGAAGCAAACAACATCGCTAAACCCGATATACTATAAAGCTAGACACCAACCAATGCCAAATTCTATCAGCCTAGACATGGCTATATTACTATTGGTGTCTAGCTATACATAGAAGAGGAGATTGAGCTGGAGGTCCTGGTAGTGTAATTGGCAATGAATCTGCACAGCAAGTGGGAGTTACGGTTTGAGTCCTCCTCCAGGTCGATCTTTTCTTTCTTCCAGTTTAAATATACAGTGTTTCCAAAATAATGAAACTTTTAAGAGATGATTCCTCACAGGAAAATGAATAAACAGGCACAAATGCATGTCCAGAAATGGGTTGTTATCAAGAAATCAAAGTCAGGAATTTGTGATTTGACCCTCAATTTGAGAAACTCCCTATGAAATTTATCACTTAAATTATGAATTTAATCATTTTAATCATCAAATGAAGCATCAACTCAACAAAATTTATTTCTCTGCAAAGTTAATGATAAATTTTAAGAATTAAATTATATTACTAAGTGATTAAAGATAAAAATAATTTGTCGTTAAATGAGAGATTTAAACTATCGACATTTGGTAAACTGATCAAACAGTTTGCTGGCTAACTTTACGAACATGAACAGTTGCCAATGAACTTGAGATACTGATATGAAATTATAATATTTACTGTCATCTCTCAAAAATCATATACAGTTGATTCGTTTAATTGGGCCACTGGTTAATTGGAACAGCTGCTTTATTGGGCCAAATAAATCCCAAAGAATGGAAACCAAACTAATAAATTAATACATAATTTAAATGCTTAATTGGAACAGGAGCAAAAAAAGGAATTTAGCAATTTTTGATATATTTTAGGGATCTTCCGAAAATATGTTAACACTACATACACTAATATTGTGTAGGTCTAACAGTTGGCAGAGACAAAGCAATTTTGTCTTTTGCTTGGATGGTTTCATTGTTCCAGAGGGGTCAGCATAGCAGAACGTATTTCACCTGGATCCTGTCTGAAGCAAACCTAAATGCAAGCTACTGACCCTGCTCCGGTCTGGACCGAATGATCTTCTTAGAAGTGAAGGGACCCCTGACAATTTTTTGGTCTCTTGACCAAGTTGGAAGACATCTAGAGTTCTTTTGGAAGGTGTTGTGTGCATGATTATGTCTGGACTCAAACAGCAGCCATCTGATCGTTGGGACTAGTGTAAGTTTGTCGACGTTAAGGGGCGTAAAGTTTACCTTGCGTCAGAATGAGCCTAAGGGAAACAGCATATGTGGGCGGTGGCGAAGGAGGTCAATGAAGAACAAGTGTTTTACAAGAGAAAACCTGTTTATTTGTTTGAATTCATGCTTACATCGATATTGGACAATTCCAAAATCTCAGTGTTCCTATGAAACGGCGAGAGTTTGGGTGATCGATCGTAGTCCGGGCAGATGAGAAGGATTGCTGGATGACACAGATGTTCGGTGTTAAGCTGCGGCGTCCTAGGTGATCGGCAATAGCACAACACAATAGATAAAGCACAACTGTAGGCTTAATCCAGAGGAGACTCTTCTCTGACCTTGAAGTTCTGATTTTTATAGTTTTTCCCCCACTATTCGCATTTCGGATTGGTCCCTCGTCCCATTCCTCACTTCCCTATTGGTCTCTCCTTTGTCTCCAGGTGCAAGACGAAACCTTTTCGGGTCGTGGGAAAGGTCCAATTCGAGGTGTCCATCTGATACTTCTTTGTCAACTCTGCTTGGTGAATGTTTATAAAACAATAACACCTGCACTTATAACTCAGGCCATTGTTTATACCATTTTTTGACATCTAAGAATTTAACAATCATTTTCATCTATCAAAAATTCTCCTTTTTTTTTTTTTCGATAAGGTTTATCTCGCCCAACATTTTATAGACTCGTGAGTCAAAGATCTACCTGTTTATGAGCGCTTGTGTTAGAGTTTGTCTTCTGCTAAGATCTTGACATAGTTTGACATATCCTCAAACAGTTCCAAGTCTCATTTACATCTTGTGCCGTGCAAGAATTTCACGGTTTACTCGAGTACAAACCTCGTCTGGGAACTCACACTAGCATCTGGAAATGGCAGACTATGGACACTCCTGCCAAAGTGGCCTATCTCCAGATAAAAGAAACTGTGCTCAAAGAAAGGCCTTAAGGTGACTTTTGGACAAACCCATTTTAACTAAAAATGGAGAAAAGAAAGATTGTTTGATCAGGAACAGATCAAATGGACAACCCTTACGTACGTCACTACTATTTGGCAACACTAGTGTGATGTGAATCAGTTATCTATCATCATGAGTTTGGCAAATTTATAGTAAAATATTTTCTGTATTTTGGTTTAAATTAATAAAGCATTAAAATAGGTATCTAATTATTATTTTTTTACCTACGTATTGCATATTTTATTTTAGAATTTTTTTATTAGTTCATTTAATTGAGGCAGCCGCTTAATTGGGCCAAAATGGATTAGTCCTAATGTGTCCCAATTAAGTGGAATCGACTGTATATCTAAAAAGATTTTGAATTTTCCAAATTGTTTGTAGCAATTTGTTTTGTTTATTACAAAGATTAACTTTATTTGCATTTAGCAAAATTAACTAGCTGACACATCTGATGAGGCTCAGATTATCTTAATAAAACTTTGAACAGGTTCAAAAATTACACATGGCTTTGTTAAATATTGGTACATGTGATAGTTTGTGACTGCATGCATTGAATAATTGCTTCCCAGGCAATGTCAATTAATTGTTTTTTTCCTTTCATTTCTCTCAATAAAATAAACTTTGTTTTATTTACCTATCTTTATATGGTTTTGTTCCTTGACATTTTACAGCAGTACTCAAAGGTTTTAAAAAATCTCTATCAAATGATATTGAAAATAATTTTTAGTACAGCATTTTTGGACAACAAAATGTAAAAATATAGTTCAAGAGGTACTAATTATATTAAAAATTACATTAAAAGTAAATGGAAAATAATATTAATATGATTTTTTTAAGTAAATATTTTCAAAATGTTCATGTATTATTAGGTTTTACATTAGAGGTGATAAACTAAATTACTGGTATTCAGGTGGAGATACAGCAATTAAATGGTAACTACACCATGGCTGATTTTAGCCAGTTGTCTGTCATTATTTAGAACATGTGTTCTGATTGATGTAACAGATTTCTTTGCTAAAACTTTCATGATCATTTGAAAGAAATTTATGGATTTTGCAAATTTTTCTTTAAAATACAATAGAATGAATTTGTAGGAAGTACATAAATAAAAAAGGATGATAAATTTTCTGAGTGCATATCAGGTGAGCATGAACATTTTCACTTTAACTCCTCTGTATATCACAAGAGTCATGGACATCTATTTCTTACATTTATGGACCCTCATTACATTTTTGGATTCCTCATCACAATTAATGGAAAATGGAAAAGTTTAACAGAATTGGTCAATAAAATTTTGAGAATGAGGTCAATTCTACAACCCATAAAAGACATGCTAGCGACTGTGAAACATCACTCGACAAAGTTGTGTAATTCATGTGATATTGTTTTGTCATGAATGCTCATGCTACGACTTTATATCTTGAAAACAAAGTAATGAACCTGCATTTTTTAATTACATTTTTGGATTATTCATTGCAATTAATGGAAAATGACAAAGTTTAATCAAAATCGATCAATCAGATTTTGAGAATTAACACACTTCTGTAAGCCACATAGAAGAGGCTTTGCTAATGCTCTGCCTCAAATATCAATTTGCTGTCCTTATTTTAAACCATTCAAAAGTAAGAAAATGACATTAAAATGTCCTAGTTGCATGCCATTTTGTACTTTTTATACACCAAGGATTAAACTGATTACTCAAATAACAAAAAAAAAAACTGAAATTTTTGGATTTTCTGATAACATATTGAAAGTCTTCTTTCTATTGAACCATTTTCATTTTGGCAAGAAATCTGTCTCCATTAAAATATCTCAATTAAAAAATATATTAGACTTAATGAACATTCTATTCATTATATTTATAAAGTGATATTAAAAATATCATGAGTTTTAGCTTACAAAATGGTTTCTCATTTGTAAATTTCATTAATGAGATGTAGTAATGTTCTTTATTTATTTTAATACTTAAGGAAAAATCATACCAAAAAAAATCAACTTTTGAATGATTGATCTAAACAGCTGACTTTCCAGAAATTAACTAAATACTCTACACTTGATGTAATAAATATATTATATGTATGCAACAGCAACATGAAAGATTGAACAATTGGGGAGATATATGAAAGTAACAATTTGAAAACATCACTCAACAATCATCACTTTTCAATCTTAGATGAATATGTCTTTAAATTGTTCATCAGACAAATGAATTTTTCTATATTTTAATATAACATTGATATATTTTTGAGTAATTTAAAAGAGAAAGAGAATGCAGATTCATTGAAGTTATCTCTTCTTACTAAAATACCTAACCAATAACCTTACACACAATTTACTTGTTTTACAAAAAGTGCATCTTGTAACATTTACATTCAGTTGTGTTTTGATCATAGAGTTCATTTATAAGCAAGATAAAATAGTTATTGAATTTTGGATGGCTATTGTGACTAAGACAACATCTTTTATTACTCAGATGCTATATCCAGGGCTGGTGTTACCATATGGACAAACTGGGCATTTGCACAGAGTGGCAAATGACAAGGGCAGCAAATTTTCATAAATTTTATACAAAATTTTCAGGCATATTAACTTTAAATTCACTTTTTTAAATATTTATGTTACACAGTGCAGTTGAATATTGATTGATAGAACAAGATATGGCATTTCAAAACAAATTTTTTTTTTTTAAATTTTATGTAGGGGGATAAGGAATGTCAAATGCAGGTCTTGCCCCGGTGGCATAAACTCTAATGCTGACTTTGACTGCATCAAAATTTTTCTTGGGAAAGGGACTCTTTACAATGATCTGAAAGCTTAAAAACTTGGGCTAACTTTAATTACAGTAATTTTTATCATCTCAATAAAGCATTCTGAAATTTAATATACTATATAATCAAGCATCTAAATACTAGATCTAAATACTAGATTTTTGGGCTAAAACCCAGCTAAACTTCAATTAATGTACCTAAGTAAATCTGTCCTAAAAATAAGATTATCAGCTTATATTAGTACTGTTAAATTAATACTCAGAAGTTACAGTAGCATTTTATTTATTTTTATTCTACTAAATCAAGGAAATCAAATTATAATAGATATTAAACTATTCTAAAAGTCATAGACAAACTTCAAGAAAAAATTTTAAGTTAAATGTAAATTACAAAAAAAAAAATCAAAATTTAAAAATTCATATTAAACAGCAATTATGATTAAAATGNCTAATACTAATTAACTGCTGGAAAGAGTGAATGAGGCTACAATTTTATCATATTGTTAATAAACTTGAATTCAAATATAACAATTCATTTAATAAAGAAAAGAATGCTCACATATTTAATGAAAAACTTTGATAAGTTGCTTTGTAGCCATAAAAAGAGATGACGACTTAATATTTACTGTGTAAGATTAAAAATACTTTTAAAGTATTTATTATTAAAAATTCAAAATGAGAGTTAATGCAATAATTTCAAGAATTTAATAGTCACAATCAACATTACAAATGCTTAATTGGAAAGCTTCAAGTTTATTTAATAAAATAGTTTCCTGTTTGTTCCATAATTTATTCTGTTCATTCACATTCAGTTTTTATTTTTTATCACCCACTAAAGTTTAAATTCATATTCCTAGTGTATAAGCTAAATAGTAATAGATTTTGATGTGATTAGTGATTTTGATTTAAAAATCAAAATTACCTACTACATTTACTTCTTCAAAAAGTAGTTATATGTAATGAAAAACAAATGTATGTTTGTTTTTCATTATATTCCTTTTACTGGTTTTGGGTATATTTGTGTTTTTCACCACATATTACTACTTTTAACATCAATTTTTTACAGAAATATAGTATGAAGAACAATATTTAAATATCACAATGTAAAACTTTTTGTATGACTAAAAATGTGGCAAAGTATAAAAAACTTTTAAATTACGAATTGAAACAAACTGGAAATATTTTATCCAGTTTATCAGTTATTTTCCTTTTATAACATTTTAGACCATTAACAATTGTTTTCTACATCTTTCATTTCTCAAACATTCTCCTTTCCTGATTAAGGGTACGTTCGTAAAGTCGAACGAGTTAAACGAGAATGACATCATCGTTATTCTTATTTCGTTAGNTTTAAAAATAATTACATATAAAATTTTACGTTTTTAATTTAATGTTAAAATTTGATGTTTGTAAAGCTTGAAGTCGTTAAATTTATTTGATTATTATCAGCTCTAAAAATTTCAAAATTAAAAAAAAAAATCATCTATAACAAAAAGAAATCACGATTATTATATATCAAAGCATTAATAATAATTAAATGAATACATGTAAATATAAACTGCTTAGAAAATGAAAACATTTAATAAAATCAAATACCTTGAAGTGCAATTTCTAGACCATCACTAACAACAACTTCTAATTCTGTCAATTCTTTAGGACTCTTTTTATCTTTCATTGGAACTTGACCATCTACCAAAATTTCAGTCCCAGGGGGTAAATCTTCCATATCTTCTCTAATTTCAGTTGTTTGATCAGCTATTTGATTTCTAGCTTTAGCTCTCACTGCCTAAATAATTTTCTTAAATCAATATATCAGTATGAAAAGAAAGTAAAAAAATATATATAAACATATAAATTTATTTATTAATCTTAAATACTTATTAAATTAAGTATTATGCTCAATCTCATGGAAATGCTAACCATTTCTAAAGAAATGAGAATATCTATCCATTTCTAAGGTTTATTTAAAAATTCAAATATTTTTAAACAAACCTTAAGTTTACTCTTTTTATTTTCAATTAAATTCTAATTTCTTGTCATTCTTTTGTATTAGGAACAACACAGACAACATAAGATTTTATATTCCTGTTTGTATCTATATGGGTGACTGTATGTAGCACAAAGCAGAAAAATTTGTGTGTGCAGCCATGAAGCAGCTGAGAGTGCAAGATATGTGAAAATATTTTTTCTTCCACCTCAAAAAGTGGAAGAAAAATTTTTTATTATAATATAATATTTAATATCTATACAATTTATTGGATAGATATTATAGTTTCAATCATTCTTACCATGTATGTATCAGATGTTCTGGTTTTGTTGTAATGTCAGAGAGGTGTTGTTTCTCTAAGACTATTGCTATAAACTTCTTAACTAAAGAGAGCTTAAATTTGATAAAGCCAAAATGTATTTTGATAATTTATAAAAGAGAATATTGTTAAATAAAGACATTTTTTATTGTCTACAATTTATTTTATTGTCCTCAGATAGACAGTGGCAATTGATGCATATTATGACAAGATAGTTTACATATATTTAATATGATAATCAATAATTTAAAATATTTATTAACCACCCTGTAAATATAAGACAACTTTATTATTTGTTTTATTTATTCTAAATTACATAATAACTCTTTGAAACTGTTTACTCTTATCATAAACCCAGTAT
The DNA here is from genome assembly GCF_000671375.1 of Centruroides sculpturatus. NCBI lineage: Eukaryota > Metazoa > Arthropoda > Arachnida > Scorpiones > Buthidae > Centruroides > Centruroides sculpturatus. The sequence goes on along the minus strand of NW_019385313.1, from coordinate 184,170 downwards.
CTCAAGTATTCTGAAATATTTAAAATACTTTGTATTTGAAATATAATAAATCAAATAAGGAGAAAAACAAATCTACTAAGATTATAACAGTCACACTTTCATTAATTGATAAAACATTTTTCAAACTTCTCCATCCCGATGTCAGTTGAAAAAGTGAATGAGAAAATATTTATAAGTTTCCATTAATTATTCTTCAGGAATTTGAATTTTTAAGCAGTTTTTTAAAAATTTGATATAATGGTTTATTTAAGTTATTTTAGTTTGTTTCATACTCTGTTTGCTTACTCTATATTAATACATTAGTGAATATACTTCTTTCAAGAAATCAAAAATCTAAATTGAATACTTTTGAGGATATTTGGCCTTCATTATCAAAATCTCAAAATAGCTGAAATTGTTGTTTAAACTTCAAACCACTCTGTAAGGTATATCATTTTTTTATGGTCTGTTATTTTTTAATTTCAAAAACACTTCTAAGAAGAATTTAGAATTTGATATAACTGCCAGGACTAAAACTGTAAATTAATTTCAAAATTAAAGACTATACAGTAATGAGTCTTTTGATGTCCTTTCTCCCACCTCAGGAAATTAACAGTCTTATGGCAAAGTCAACTTTTTATTAGAGGTTGCTCATCTGCCTCACTATGCAAAACGTTACAGGACTTTTTTCCAGTGATGCACAAATAAAAAATATAATATACATTTGATATAACTGTCCGGACTATAATTGTAAGACTGTTATTTTCCGGAGGTGTGAGAAAGAATATCAAAATCAATTACTCTACAAAGTTTATAAAGATTCTTGACTTCTTGAAAAAGATATATTGCTTTTTAAATATTGATTTTGCTTCATTTATCTTAAAATTTGTTATCTTAAACTGAATTAAATATTTATATTATTCTGTAGCTATTCTATTATTATTAAAATATTTCTGTGTTATTGTATTACATTACATTTTTTTTAACTTTTGAATTAACATACAAATTTGAATTTCATGATTCTGTATCTGTCAGTCATTTAAAATATTCCTGTATAAAATAAATTAAGAATAACACCCATTAAAAAATGCTTTTATTAATAATTTTTTTTCATGATTGGAGGAGAAAAAATAGTGGGAGTGGTGCTGCCCCCACTTTAGACATCACTACAATGCATTTATACACATGATTAAATTATACATTTGGTTATGTTTATTGTGTTTCAAATGATCCATCCTCTAAAACAGCGATTCCCAACCTGTGGTACGCGTACCCCTGTGGTCACCGAATGGTGAGTTGTAAAGCAAGAAAAAGGAATACGAATAAAACAACGAAAAAAGCTTTATTTTTCACCGTAGGTTACTCCTTTTAAATTTTAGTACTACAGGATCTTTTGATTCCGATACTCCCTTAGGTACTGGGCTTACCCGTAGGAACAAAGAATCCCACACGCAGGTAGGAATGTTGAGACAAAACCGCGATGAAGTTAAGATCTAACCGACAATTTAGATCGCGACAAAAATACGTATACATATAAGGCTTAAGACTAATTACTAATTATCAAGAATAAAACAGAAAGGGACAGGATGTAAGACGTATAGAATGAAACAGGAATGAGAGATGGGTACCCAAAGATGGTCGACGCTCTAGTCTTAGTGAAGATGGCCAATACGTACTCTTCTCGGTTCGCTGAGGGGAGCCGGGGAAATATTCACTGTGCTGGAATAAGGGATCTTCCGCAACTAATCTCGTGCGATCTCCAATACCAAAGTTCCGTGGGTCCTTCGATACTCGTCCTTAGCCTATCGTCCAGGTCTATCCCTGACTGCTGCGAAAACAGTCCAGAGATCTCTACTTCACGTCCTTCCTCTGTGACGCCCGGGCTAAGAGTGTCCGTTCCCTCATTCTCACCCTCAGGGCTCCCCTTTTTCCTTTGTTTTCCAAGTAGGTCGATTCCCCCCACGTGGTTCGAAGGTTCCAGAATGTTCCATGGAACGAAGGACAAGGAGGGAAAAAAGAAAAAAAAGGGAAATATCTACATATTTTCATTTTATACGAAACGAACAATATGGTGGTACACCACACCCCTAGGGGTAAGTGATAGGTTGTTTAGGGGTACAGAAAAAAGTTAGTTATTATGGCAGAAAAAATAATATGTATCACAAACTAATAGTATTAAAAAATTATTAGATAAAAAATGTTCCTTGCAACAATCACAACTTTATTATACATTTTTTCTTTTAGGTTTTCTTTCTTCAATTTAAAGTTACAATATGTAAAATTAACAATACGGTTACTCACTAAATTTCTTAAATGANCATTTTCTTAACGAAGTAAACCAACTCTTTCCTTCGTAAACTTCGTTAGAGTTTCGTTCGAAACGTCATCACCGCAGAGCATGCGCACTGAGCGAGACTACTACTTTTCGAACGATTCGTTACTAACGCGTTTAACTCGTTCGACTTAACGAACGAACGTACCCCAAGTTTATTTTCAACTATTGTATATGGGTGCTGGTGTCAAAGTTTGATGTTGCCAGCATGACACTGGTTTAATTTAACACCTTTCACCCCATGTTCAGGATTCACTTGTTTATCTGCCTGTTGCATTTGTTATAATTACAAAATTTTATACATTAATAACTGTATTTTACAGCATATAAGATGCAAAAATAAGGCTGAAAAAATTGTCATGTCTTGTATGTAAAAGTGCAATCTTCCATAGGCTATTGAATTCCTCAAACAGCCTTCAGTAGGATACAGATAACTACCACCTAGCCCAGTGGTTTTTAACTGGCATTCCTCAAACTTGCCTTGAGTGTTCCATAGAAAATAATTTTTTTAAAGTTTTACTGAAAATCTAATATGCTTAATCTAAATAGGATTATTGAAAGTTTAATTTGCTTGGTTTGTAAGACACAACATATTACTTTGTTTGTAGACAGTTCCATGTTTCTGTTTTATTCATTACAATAAAGATTATTAGTTTATTGTTTCATCAGAATAGTAAATACAGAATTGCTTATTCATTTTTTTTAATATATTGATGCTAACTAATGCTCTGCAAAACACGAAGTATATAAATGGTGTTCCATGGCCTCAGAAAGATTGAGAACCACTGGCCTAGCCCAATGTTTAAAAATGTTATTGTTTAATTAAACATATTATGGGCAATTATTTATTGTGACATCATCACAATGCCTAGCTGCAATTTTTAATCATATTTTTAATTGATTTCATTTATTTAAAATATATGCTCTCCACCTCAAATTAGTACTGTAGTGTCTTGCTCCTGTACATCATACTTTTCTATTAGCAATGAAGTTGTGCTGGTCATCTATTAACTGCTTTCAGGGGAAAGTTTTGAATTGAGATAACAGATACCATATTTTGATTAATGCAATAGGTTCAAGAGATTAATTAACTGTGTTAATCAAGGGATATATGTAATGTGAAAAGTTATTATTTAGTTTTCTAACACAACTAAAAAAGGCAAATTAAATATAATAAATATCAAATTTTAGCTATATCATCATAACCTGAATCTTTAACATTTACTGTTGTAATGATGAAATGATTGATTATTCATTTAGAGTTGCAAATCTAAAGTCAGAGAGGTCACAGAAAGCAAAGAAAAAATTATGAATTTTTAGAGATTTAGAATATGTACTTAAAATACAATTAAATCATGTATCTACACCAATTACAATTAATATATTTTCATTGAAAAATATTAAGATAGACAAGAATAGTAATATTTATAAAGACAGTGAATAAAACTGTATATGCAAATTATTATCTATACACTAACAACACAAATGAAACAAATGCTACAAGTTGCAATATGTAGTGCTGATAAAGAATAATAAAAATAAAATAAATGTCAAATAAAACAAGAAAATGATCTGAATCTAATTGGAAAAGAAGATCTATGAGTAAGACAACAGAGAAAAAAAAAACAAGAGGAAAGATTAATCATCATCTCAAATATTTCATCTGAAGTACCTGCTATTTTTCTTTCCGACAGGAAAAATAGCAGGTACAAGAAAAAGATTGTTTATAGTTTACAGTTAAAAAGAACAAAATAGAGAGAAATGGATTTTGAAATGATATTGGAAGGAGGAGGTAACAGTAACTTAAAAATGATTACTGAATAAATGACTATAAAAGTAACATTTGTAGTATATAAATATCAAATTTAAAAGTATTTTAAAATATACAGTATTATTAAAATTCTTTTAATACAATTAACTTTACATATTAAAAAAAATAATTAACTGTAATAAAAATTTTCCAAAAAGAATAAGGTGTCTCAATAAAAACTTTGAAGCAACTCATTACAAGCTCTCATAAAAATTATAAACATTATCTTTATTAGTTTGGAAATAAGTGTTAAATCAGCAACCACTATTTTCTATTTTTGAATTTACAAAAAATAAAGATTATTTTATTAGATTATTATAGCAGCTGTAAAGTTGAATTTTTTAAAGACTCAGTTTTTGGGCAATTTGACCAATTAAAAATATGCCATTTATATCATAATAAAATATGTAATATATTTAATTTTATTGATTAAAAATTCAATAAGCTCTTGATATCTATAAAAAAAATTAAAATATACTAAATCAGTATTTTATAAAGCTACATTAACTGCCTTATAATATTGGGCTATATTTCAGCAATAATAATTTTGAATTACTGATTAATTTGTCCCTATAATTTCTCTCTATTATAAAAAAGTATAATAAATTTTGAGAATGAAGTCAATTAAATTTAATTAAATCATTTTAGAATAACCAATGATGGTTATATCATAAGTTAAATATACATGGAAGCAAACAACATCGCTAAACCCGATATACTATAAAGCTAGACACCAACCAATGCCAAATTCTATCAGCCTAGACATGGCTATATTACTATTGGTGTCTAGCTATACATAGAAGAGGAGATTGAGCTGGAGGTCCTGGTAGTGTAATTGGCAATGAATCTGCACAGCAAGTGGGAGTTACGGTTTGAGTCCTCCTCCAGGTCGATCTTTTCTTTCTTCCAGTTTAAATATACAGTGTTTCCAAAATAATGAAACTTTTAAGAGATGATTCCTCACAGGAAAATGAATAAACAGGCACAAATGCATGTCCAGAAATGGGATGTTTTCAAGAAATCAAAGTCAGGAATTTGTGATTTGACCCTCAATTTGAGAAACTCCCTATGAAATTTATCACTTAAATTATGAATTTAATCATTTTAATCATCAAATGAAGCATCAACTCAACAAAATTTATTTCTCTGCAAAGTTAATGATAAATTTTAAGAATTAAATTATATTACTAAGTGATTAAAGATAAAAATAATTTGTCGTTAAATGAGAGATTTAAACTATCGACATTTGGTAAACTGATCAAACAGTTTGCTGGCTAACTTTACGAACATGAACAGTTGCCAATGAACTTGAGATACTGATATGAAATTATAATATTTACTGTCATCTCTCAAAAATCATATACAGTTGATTCGTTNTTTTTTTCTTTAATTTAAAGTTACAATATGTAAAATTAACAATACGGTTACTCACTAAATTTCTTAAATGAGGGGTACAATCTAGAGATATGACATGTCACGGGGTACAATCTAGAGATATGACATGTCACGGGGTACAATCTAGAGATATGACATGTCACGGGGTACGCTAATGAAAAAAGGTTGGGAACCACTGCTCTAAAACATTATTAAAAATGCATCATTATCAGATTTAAGCATGTCTTCAATGTTTCAACATTCTATCTTAATTAGAAATGGATGAAATTTGAATACATGATACAAAAGAAAGTTAAATAAATGCATACATAAACTCAAAGCCCAATGTTAACAATCAAAGCCAAAATATCTTTGTAATGAATCAGGATATTTTTCGGCAACTATTAATAATTTAATATTAATTATTAATAGTAGCTGCCATCTCTTATTAAATTTAATAAGAGATGGTGCCTAATGCCTACATCTAGTACCAAATTACTTAGAATTTAATCATTAATAGTAGCTGAAAAATAACATGATTCATTACTGGAATCATTTGGCTTTGATTAGATAAAAGCATTTAATAAATATCTTTGAAGATTTTTTCTCTTCAAATGAGTATTTAGAGGATCCAAATATTTGAATATGAGTGCTTTTAAAATACTGATACAGAATACAGTAGGATTAATTCTGTGTTATCTTCAGTAATGTATTCCATATTTTGAAAAACAAAAACTAAATAAATTATACAAATTTTTTCCTTCAACATTATGGAAGTTATTTATGAATTTTTAAATACTGTAATTTTTGAAATGTCTTTTTAATTAATATTTTCTCATGTATGAAAATAAATCTGATTAAATAATCTTTTAATAAAAAAAAAAGTAATGTTAAATAACATTATTATTTATTCTTCTTCAAAATGACAATTATAAAATGAGTAATTATTTATTGTGACATTGTCACAATGCCAGGCTGAAATTTTTGTCTTAATGCATTTACGTTTAGTAGTATCTTGCCCCTGTACATCATACTTTTCCTATTAACAATGAAGTCATGCCAGTCATGTAAGTACAGGGTTCCTACTCCAATTTTTATTTTGAATTCCATGACTTTCCCTGACTAACTTTGTCCAAATTCCCTAGCCCTCACATTTCTTACAGTATGGAATATTGACATAATAAAACAGCATTTTACTTACTGTGAACATTGAGTACATCTATCCCTCTTTTACACAGTTAATATGTTCCAAAGACTGTGCCAAAAAGTATAGTATATACATCCTGTAGAAAAATGTTTGATAGGATCCACAACTTCAATGTAATGAAAAAATAAGCAATTTACAAATGAAACATAAGCTTTTTTATTTTATCATCATTTATCATTATTATTTGTATGTAAATCTAATAAACACAAGATAGCATAAAATCAACAAACAGTATTCTCTGATATACAAATAGTACTGTACTGTGCTTAAAATATTTTGGAAAAATTTTAATCGATGTAACATTATCAAGAGAGTATTATTGCAGATTACTCTCTCAAATTCAAAATAAAACGTTTTTAAAATCTCAAAATGTTTAAAATTTAAGAATGCTAATTGATTTGATAGTATATTATATTAGAACTGTTTGATTCCCAGAGTTTAGCAATGCTCTCATCAGTGTTGCATTTTATAATAATTCTTCACATAAACAATTAATGTTAGTTTTAAAGGTGACCTGCAACTATCAGTAAAAGTAAACCTTTGTATTAACTGTCAAAACATTAAAACAAAATTCTTAAAAAATTAAACAATTTGATGTGATTTAAACTTTTGATTTTGAGTGATTTTAAAATATATTTTTACAATACAATAGAATAATAAGTAAGATTTATTACATGTATAAAATTAAAATCAATTCATTATATGTGATTGTGCAAGGTTCAGCACTAAGTGACCCAAAAAATTTTCAGTGTGTCTGGAAAATGGTTTCAATCATATCAGACAAGGAAAGCAGTTAAACACATAAGAAAGACACAAAAATTTTATAAAAGATGGATTTGTACATCTAGTGGTGTCCTCTAATACTAAAAATGTTTTGATAGAAAAACAGATAGATTCTGCTATATTTATAATAAAAGTTGCAGCATTACTTCTTGTCATCTGCAGATGGCTACACTTGGTCAGCCATATTCCACAAACAAAATCAACAAGGCAGTTAAGAAGACAAATTCCCTGACTTTCCAGGTGCGTAGGAACCCTGTATCTAATTCTATTCAGAAGAAAAGTTTTGAATTGAAATGACATCACTTCTGGTCCAAAGAGGAAGTTCATATATAGTTAATTGGTCCCTATTACCCCTAAGCTTTCCATATCTGGTCTTGACTTTCATCTATCTAACATCATTCTCGAGATTAAAAAAGGACAGATAGAACATGACAGTGGGAATTTATAGGTCTACAATTTTTTAAAATTGCAGCCAAATTAGTTTTATAAATATTTCAATATAATAATAATAACTATTAATCTTTCTTTTTTTATAGAATTATACAAATGTTATTGATGATGTCTGTATTATAAACATTTAAAATTTTATTTAAAAAATGCTGATGATAGGTTTTAAACAAATTAATTCAGAGAAAGTTAATAACAATATCCATATTCACAATAAAATCAGAATTTACAAATAAATAATTCAAAATAAATTTAATAATTTAACTTTTAATGTTTAATTGAATTACCTTTACTATAGCCAAAAATAATCCTTTGATCCAATTAAAAAATCTAGAAAACCGTTCAAATGCTTCAGCTAATTTCTTTGTATCTGCACTGTCTGAAGGAGCTTGGGACAGGTTAGAGGCACCAAATGAAGACAGCAACAAGGCAAGAAAAAGATTCAGCACCTGTTATATAATTCATAATATATAATAAAGAATTAAATTAAAATTCATTTAAATTGTAAGTTGTTTTTTTATTTTTAAATTAATTTTATTATAATTTTTATTTAAAAATTTTTTTATATGAAATAATTGAATTAATTAACATACCACAAGATTGCCAATAACAACAGTGGCCATAAAGAAAGGAATACAGGGCCAGCCTGAAACCCACATGCAATCCCACATTGATTCAATCCATTCACCACAAAGGACACGAAAAACAATCATAAAAGAATGCATAAAATCTTTAAAATTCCAGCGAGGCATTTCTCCATCTGGAAACCTAAACAATTTTTAAATTTTCTATAAATTTTATTATTTACAAAACATAATTAATACTTCAAAGTCATTCTTACTTGTGAACTTCTTCAAAATAATTCTTTCCAAACAACTGCATTCCCATCACAGCAAAAATAAATATGATGATACCTAATACAAATGTCAAATTTCCTAATGCACCAACAGTTTTACCCATAATTGAAATTAAAAGATTAAGAGTGGGCCAAGATTTAGCTAATTTGAATACTCGAAGCTACAAAAAAAATTTAAAAATTCTATTATTTTACATAGATTTTATTACATATTTTATGATTACTTATTTATATTTCTAAATATTCAGAATTTAATAGATTTAATTAATGATTGAATAAACATCTGAACCACTCAATAATATAGTTTATATGTAATCTATGAAGTTTAAAAATAAATGAAATTTTTTATAAGATTAATAATGTACACCACTCTTCAACATAAAATTTATAATAAAGAAATAAAAGGAATTTACAGTTTTCAAAATTTTAATCATATAATTTCATAAGTTTTTCTTTTAATGTCAACAATAAAAATAAAAAATTACAATCATTATCCAATTAATGTTGTTTTATTATAGCATACAGAAATAGCTCTCATTATTTTTTTACAATTTATATAAATTTTAATATAAAATATTTTCATACACCTTGTTTGGCTTGGAAAAACTGAACTAAAAGCCTTTTTTTTTTAACCAAAACTTAATTTTATTCCTTCTTTACAGAGAATTAATATTTTATTTATTGGTATCAGTTTATTTTTCATTCTGTTTAAGTCCTATTTGTTGCAAAAAAATAAAAGTTAATGAAAATAGTCTTGTCATTTATTATTTTATTGTTCAAACTATTGTCATAATCAGATTAAAATTAAAATATCACTAATGTTATTGCATATAATATTAATATTATATTGTTGCCATTTATATGTTATAATGTCTATTATTTACCTAAATGCTAATAAGCACATTATTTTCAGATATAATAAAAATTATATCTGAATTACAATGAATCAATATTTTATTGAAGTAAATTTCACATTATAATTCACACTTTTTGTCATTTTAAATAAATGACCAAAACAAAATAAAACAAAAAATAAAATAATTAATTAAAAAATATATAGATATTGGAGATAATTAAAGACAGAATACAAATTTCTTGAAAATACAAATAAAACCTTTTGAAATGTCCAAAATAAAATTATGTTTTGATTAAATTATATGATAACATCAAGCAATTAGAAAGAAATTACATATTTTCTCATAGTTTAAACTCTTGATCTTTAATAATTTTTACATTATAGAATACAGTTTAAATGATCTACAAACCAAATTCTAAAAATGTGTTATTGTCAAAATTAATTTAAAAATATAGAAAATGTTTACTTAACTGAAGAATTTTTTCAATTAATTAAGTTATTATGAATAAAATACAAAAATATCACATATATATGATAAAGCAAATTGTTAATTCCAGACAATACATTTCAATAAGACTTTTAATAATCCAGTAATATATAAAGTCACTGAACACACCTTACACACTTTTCCAGCAAATAATCTTAATTAAAACAAACATTCGGCCTGATAGATAAGCCTTTGTTGAGTTTTAAAATAAAGATTCTATTTTTGGAATGGTATTAACCAATGAGATTTTTGATCATCAAAAAATTATGATAGAAACAAAATACATTTATACCAGTAATTATAATTGACTTGTAACTGTGACATCTTTGCTTATATTGTTATCTAATGTCAAATAATATATTATTCTTGGTCTCCCAAGCTGTTAAGTTTCAATGTATTAGAATAATGTTCTCTACTTTTTCTTTTATGTTTTTCATATCTATAACACATTCAAAAATTATCTTTGAGAGTAATTTCAATCTCCTGTTAAAATTAAAATTCTATTTTCAAAATCAACTAGTTAAATTTTTAACAAAATTAAAGAGTACAACTTGTTCAGTATATAAAAAATTACAAACTATGATAAATTGTCCATAATGCTACTACACGAAATATAAATTTAATAATTTTTATTGTTATAAGAAATTTTTAAATGTAATTGCTCTGGAAATTGGAGGGAATGCCACAAATAAAATTCACACTGTAAATTAGGCCCACCAGTGGCCGAGTGGTCTTTGTACCCTAAACACTGGGAGTTCGGTCATGGGTTCGTGCCGCGATCGGACAGGCTGGCTGCTTGGAGTTTTCCGGGTTTTCTCCTTGCCAATAACGACTAAATAGGAGGCCAGTTCCCCATCAAAGTCCTCCCAGAAGGCATTAGTTCCCCTCGCGTAACATCACGTCCCAGAGAAGGCAACAGGAAACCACTCTGGGTACTAACTTTCCCTAGTAACGCCTTGGCGTATTTACTAACTACTTACTAATCTGCGCTGGGTGCGGCCGAGGTCAGGAAAACCTGATATGCCACTATGAGATGTGAGAAATTAGACTCCAGTAAAAATTTAATGAAACAAAACTGTTTTCAACCTAAGTTTATAGATCTTCTTCAATTGTACATTTGAACTTAGAACATTTTTGAAAGAAACATTCAAAACACAAACAGAATAAATATAAAAATAAAAAAAATACAACAAATATGAACATTTAAATACAATAAAAATTAAAAGTAAATGTAATTAACAATAAGTAACAAAAATAAGCAATTAATAAACAGTTAATAAGAATAGGAAATAAAATTTTATTAATTTCCTAATCTTTTATTATTAATTTAGTGTGATCAACTTTTCAGTTGGGGCTTTTGTACACACTTGCAGTCACTACCCTGTTCCCTACTTGTAAATAGGTCAACACTGGCTCAACGTCAGGAAAATTTATAGTTATGTCTGCATTTCCATGTAATTCATTTACATTTTGATTCAGTAAAATTTTGCTTTCTAACTATTTAATAAGTATCTTTCTTTCTCTGTCCATGAATAAAAAACAAGTATACAAACCAAAAGAAATTAGTATGGACTAATGCAAAATTATTAGGTTGTTTGGAAAGTAATTTCGTTTTTTTTACCACTAGATGGATTAGTTGTATTTTTCCCGCCATTTTCATTCTAAACCGTATTATCATTATATATTTTGACAGCTAGCATTTTAAGGCTTATTTGTAAAAAATTTTGTTTGATTTTGTGCAATAGTTTATTTTTTGTGTCACATCAAATATGGAAGATTGAAAGCAGCATTTTTTGGTATATTTTGCTCCTTTATTACTGAAAAGGTAAGAATACTGTTCAAACGAGAAAAAAATTGTGTGATGTGTATGGGGAAGATGTATTGACAGAATGATAGTGCCAAAACTGGTTTACAAAATTTCGTTCTGGCAATTTCAATATTGAAGATGCACCACATTCTGGATGGGCAGTTGAAGCCAATGAAAACAAAATAAAAGATACTGATTGAAGCAAACTGTCGAATAATAATACGTGAAATCACTAAGAGATTAAATTTGTCAAACTGAACTGTCTATGATTACTTGAAACAAATTGGTTTCGTTTCAAAGCTTGATATATGAGTTCCACATGTTCTTAAAGAGAGATGCTATCTTTGGTGGGATTTTAAGGAAATTTTTTTTTGGAGCTTTTACCAGACAATTTAACAATTGATTCGAAAGTGTACTGCCATCGAGTAAACAAATTGAGTAATATCATCAAACAGAAAAGGCGGCCAGAATTGATCAACAAAACAGGTGTAGTGTTTTACCACGATAATGTCAAATTTCACACAAGTTTGGTAACTCGTTAGAAACTGTTATAACTTAGATGGGACGTGCTATCGCACCAACCATACTCGCCAGATCGAACACACTCAGATTATTACTTGTTCCGGTCTATACAATTTTTTTTAACTGTAAGACATTTACTTGAAATGACAATGTCAAAAATCACTTGGATCAGTTTTTTGTAAGCAACAATCAAAACTTTTATGAATGTGAAATCATGCTACTACCAGAAACGATGACAACAAATATTTGACCAAAATGGTTGATATATAATTCAACAAAATATTTATTTATTATAAAAATATTGTGTTTTTTTCACGGGAAAAAAACGAAATTACTTTCCGAACAACCCAATAAGTATTTTGATATTCAACAACAAAAATAAAAAAGGAGAAAATATAACAAAAATACTAGCTCTAAATTATTTTATCTCATTATTTGCTTAATTAAACAGGCACAGAAATACTTATTTTGTACAAGATATGCTTCCATTCAACTCTATGCACTCAATACAATGTAACATCAAAAGTGCCAAATTATGCTCATTACTTCAAAACTTTTACAAAGCCATAAAAACCAATTTTTTAGACATTACCTAAAGATATAAAGAAATGTTTGGAGAAATATACATTTGCATGAACTTTCAGGCCTTACTTAAACACAGCTAGATATGTTAAAATTTATCATCAAATAATTTTATTCTAACTTATATGTTAGTTTCCACTGTTATATAACTATTTTATTGTTCTATTGAATAATCAATAAATCTATATATATATATATATATAAATGGACGTGTGTGTCCCTATATTTCACTTTTCAGCCAAAACTACACATCGCACATGAATGGTGTTTGTATGTGGTAGTAACCCCAAGTCTCCATTCGTGCACTATGGTGGTTGCGTCTTGATAGTTATAAGGGTGAGGGAGATATGGGGTTTAAAGTGGTTGACTTCGAAGATTTAAAAATGTTCGAACCGTTTTAAATTCGAATTGGTTCGATTATAGAACAATTGTAAACGTTCCAGAAAATTGATCAAATTGAAAATAGTTCGTTTGACTGGACGTAAAAATTCTCTAATTAGTCTGGAAACAGGGGACCTAATTCTTGCATATGGGGTTGAAAGTGGTTGACTTTGAAGATGTGTAACAATGGAAGTGTCAACAATGGAAGTGTTAACAATGGAAGTGTTGAGTAACAAATGAAGTATTAATATAAAGCGGCATGCAAGATTTACAGGCAGTTTTTTGCGTTTTTGAGGGAAATCGAACATATTTTTAGACTTGTGTAAAAATTCTCTAATTAGTCTGGAAACGGGGGACCTAATTCTTGCATTCTGTGAAAATGGGTATGATTGGCTATAATGTAATTATCTTAATCTTCACTATCGTTACTTTTTGCCCAGCGAAGCGGGTCCTTGCAGCTAGTATAGTATATTTTCCAATCATGTTACTTTCACTATTTCCCCAAAATTACAGTAAGAGGCCTAGTGAACATTCTTACTCCAAAATTTCTGAGTGCTCTCTAATGGAACATACAAAATAAAAATAAGTATAGTATAATCTTAAAGTAAGATAATGTAATTTTTGAAATCTGGTTGTTAATCACTTCTTGCCTTGTCCTCTTGAGATGAAAATGCACATGTGGTCTGCACTGTTTGTTCATTGTAATTCTGTAAGAAATCTTTTAACTGTTCATTTATTAGAAAACTAATCCATGGAAGGTTTCACCAAATCTCAAGAGTTCTGTTACCAGGTACCCTGGGCAGTGATATACTGTAAAATTAAAGAAGGACCCTTGTAAATCTTCCTTAAAATGCTGCTTCCTTAAGCAGACTGCTGCTCTAAAACATGCAGCTAACATAGTGCATTTTTTAAATTAATTGTTATTTAAACAAATTGCTCTACTATCTACTGTTCTTTTAACAAGAGTCCTACTATTTTCTCTGTTATGTTTTACATTAGTATGTAAAACATAACACAGAAAATCTGGTGCATAGAAGAATGCTCTCTTCAGCAAAGTACTTCCTTATCCAATGCTCTTCTAAGTGAATTCAACCATAACATTTTTAAAGATACAAATTGGAAATAGCACTGATAAACAATTACAAACTCTATTATTTCTAATGCTTTGTCAGTGATAGCAGATTTGTATAGAATATTTGTTGAGAGTTAATAAAATTTTATATGTTGATATATAAATGATAGCACTATTTATCTATAATGTTTTGATGAAAAGATGAAATAATTATAATATACTAGCTTACCCGTTGCGCATTGCTGCAATCTCAGAAGAAAGGAAATTCAAGCAAACTCGTTATGATAAAATTCAATTTACATTTTATCATTTTTATTGAAACTTATTATTATTCATTTTCATCGGGAAAACGTTTCAAAGTGTCATTTCAATTCTATTTATTTATTGGAGTGCTTGTGGATACATGATGTTTTTTGTTCTTCCGTCTGGTGCATACATGAATAAATCAGAAGGTTTTCCGACGCGTGAGCCGGCCACATATAGTTGTCCATGTGAGAAACACAGATTCTCCAAATTTAGCCCACATACTTGCAGTGATTGTCAGAAGTGCAATATTCCCCATTTTTATATATTTTTTTTAATCCTTTACAATTTTAATTATTTAATTGCTCTTTCCTCTCTTCCTTGGAATGTTGTGAAATTTCTGATAGTTGAATAATAAACCGTTTTATTGTAATTTGTCTTTTTAAATTATTTTGAGTCTATATTAAAATTTGAAAAAGAGGGATCCCTAGATCAGTAAAATAGGCAAATTTCCTCCTACAACTTCGGTTGTTTAGTGAATACATAATTAGCAAAAAAGTTGAAATAAAGTGATTAAACAAAAATTATTACAAATATCGTAAATAACAGTTCACAAATGCATATATAAAGATATTTTTTGAAGGGGGAAAATAGTCTTCACAATTTGAAATCAATCGAACACACTGTGAAATGATCATATACATGTATGCCATCTATCATAGGATAAATGTACTATGCCAGAAACCTTCGTGGGAGTGTATTAAAAAACTTCCCAAAGCTTCATGGCAATCATACTATGCCAGAAACCTTCGTGGGAATATATTAAACAACTTCCCAAAGTTTCATGGCAATTGGATAAATGGTGTGGTAATGCATGAAGGACAGACACGCAGACATACATTCATTTTTATATATATAGATTCACATTATAAACTTTTTGAATTTATATTAAATTAATCTAAGAAATTTATATGAAAACACATTATATATAAAATTTGAAACTTAAAACTAAATACCTACTAAATAAAAACTTAATTTAATAAAAAATATTTTATTTAATATTTTTTATTAAATAAAAAAACTTAAACATAAATACTCACCAATCGAAATGATCTTAAAACAGATAATCCCTGCACACCTTCTAAACAAAGCTCCAAAAGAGATAATGCTACAATGAAGAAATCAAAAATATTCCATCCTTCCTGAAAGTAGAACTTTGGACTCATGGCCAGAAGCTTCATGCCTGCTTCAATAGCAAATGTTGCTGTAAAGAACTGAAAGAAATATACATTATACCATATTATAAATGTCATCACATTCTGCATGCAGATTTGATGAGAATTCAAGAATTATTTTTGAGCACCATGACAGATGAGATAAAATTTGAAGAACAGAAAAGATGATTTATTAGCTTTCAGGAAAAATCTGAAAATATCTATTATGTGAAATCTAGTTATCTTTACAGTATTTGCTAGGAAATGATCACTGCCATCCACAGTAGAGAATATCTAAATCTTAATTTTTAAAGCAAAACTTGATTAAAAGAAATTAAAAAAATTTATTTTAATAGTGCAAGGAAAAAATAAAAACAGTAAGTAAAAATTAAACAAGCCAGATTTTTTAATTCAATTTTTAATTTTTAGAAATTTTTAATATAAATTTCTAAAAATTGATTTATCATTTATATAAAACAATATTATTTTTATATGAAATAAAATTTTCAAATAGCAAAGTTTTTGTAAAATTTATAAATTTCTCATAAAACTATATAAATAATTTTCCAGATGTCATTTCTAAAATCATAAATTGCACTTCCTAAAACACTATATCCTAAATGGTATATATCACAATTAATAGCAGATTCAAAATTCAATGAATAAAAATTATTGAAATTATGATTAAAGCTTGTAAAATTATAAACAAATTATTAATTTTAAAGATCAAAAAAACTCACACTTTTAAAATCCAACAATGAATTTAATAAAACAAGAACATTTTTAATCAGTTTCACTAATCTTCAGTTACAAAGNAAACAGAGGACAAACTTTAGAAAGACTTTTTATTTATTTGAGTATGCATTTGAGTATGAAAATGGATAATTATATCCCTTTTCAACTCTTGTGTTACAACTATACAGGGAAAATCAGCATAATGTATACAAGTTAGCAAAATTTTTCCATAAAGTTACAAAATTGTAAAAGAACATTAGGAAACTTACATGGATTTTGAGAAATGCAGGAGTTGTGACATTAGATAAAATACGGATGGTGATTATTGATTAACAGGTATAAGCTACAATAATAATTAAATTTAAAATGATTTACAAAAGGGAATGTTTAACATAGATGTAAAAATTTTTGAACTTACAGTGAACATGACGGCCTGGTACACAGAGAGGTAGTGGAGGTGGGATGGACATAAGGGAGGGATGTCCACGCCACCCCCACTACCTCTCTTCCCTTTTCAATGCTTTTTGATGCCATCCTAATGCATCCTCTCTCACTTACAATTTGTGGACCATCCCACCCTGTGAAACTCTACTGTAAACTAAAACAATCTCTTTCTGTTCCCTTTATTTTAATGGTGCACTAATATCACTTCATCATACTGATTCCAAAAGGTTTCTATTACCCTTACTGTAACCAAGATCAAGGTTCCCAATTTTCTTAATATTAACTCAACATTGTGTTGTGTATACTGGTGATGTTTTTCCAACACTATGTACCAGGCCGTCATGTTCACTGTAAGTTCAAAAATTTTTACATCTATGTTAAACATTCCCTTTTGTAAATCATTTTAAATTTAATTATTATTGTAGCTTATACCTGTTAATCAATAATCACCATCTGTATTTTATCTAATGTCACAACTCCTGCATTTCTCAAAATCCATGTAAGTTTCCTAATGTTCTTTTACAATTTTGTAACTTTATGGAAAAATTTTGCTAACTTGTATACATTATGCTGATTTTCCCTGTATAGTTGTAACACAAGAGTTGAAAAGGGATATAATTATCCGAAATGCATACTCAAATAAATAAAAAGTCTTTCTAAAGTTTGTCCTCCGTTTCATTGATGGTGTAATAAGTCTAGCGGAAAAGAGAAAGCCATCTTAGAGTTCGTATATTTGAACATAAGACTAGACAAGAAGCATATTGCATAAAACTGAAAAGTATTTAAAATACTGGAAAGACTCATTAACCAAATTGTTACCATGATAACAAAAAGGCAAAAAATGACTGTCAAATGGTATATTTCAATTGTTTTGTCTTGTGAACTAATTCCTTGACTACTTAAAACAAAATTTGTTTTTTATTTCCTTCCAGCATACATAAATATAAAATGTTTAGTATGAACTTCCATGAAGTATAGTATATAAATGAATTGAGATCTGAGTTATTAAAATGTGTTATCCTTCAAATAAAATTAAAAGAAGGATTAGTACTTTAATTAAAATTTTAAAAAATTATTAGAAAACTGAAGATTTATACATCTTTTTTACTATTTTGTATTTTTATGAGAAGTATAAAGTAAATTATTGAGAAAAATAATTGGTTAAAATACTATTAACATAAACTGTGAGATATATGACATTTTAAAAACTAATTCTTCACAATTAATAAATTAATAGCTAATAAAATATATACCTGCTATGAAGATTCAACCTCTCCTCCTCCATCCTACTCTTATTTTATAAAACAGACTGGCTATACAAACAACACATGATACTTTGTTTTATAAAATAAACCACAGGCCATTATATGGTTGAAATAATTAAATCTTATAAAATATATTTGTGAAATGAAATAACTTTAAAATTAACATAGAAATAATGAGAATAGTTTCAGGTTTTCTTCTGCTTTTTCTTTTATTAAGGAAAAGCAGAAATATTCAATGTAGTAACAGTACTTTCACAAATAATTATTTATCAAAATGAAACTTAATTTAGACTTATAAATATATAAAAAAAGTAATGTCTTATAGAAACAAAATGTATACTATAATTGATCACACAATAACAATTCAGAGTATAAAATGGTTCCATAAGTTTATGTGAAAATACCATAAATCACTCAAAAGGTTTTAATTGTACAATGATTAACATTGATCATTCTACAATTACATTTTCTGGCTCCTTAAATGTTCTGAGTGAGTTTTGATATTTTTAGATAATGCAATAAGCTTTATATATACAGTTTCAATAGCAAATTGAAGCTCTGTATATATAAAGCTTATTACATTATCTAAAAATATCAAAACTCACTCAGAACATTAGAGGAGAAATAGAGAAGAACTTAGCCATAGCATTTATTGCAGTCCCAGTTGTAGAAATCTTCCACAGAACTGTGACTGTTTTTGGAACCTTAGAACTTTACTCATACACTTGTGTTCAACTCATGTAGTCATCTCCTCACCTGCATGAGTCAATGGAATATTGATTGGTTTTTGTCAAAAAGGTGCTACCATTTTATCAGTCTGCTGTCTTATGTTCTCACACATCAATAATGTTACCAGTCACATTTATTGTTGTCTCTGACTTGGAAGTGTTGTGTGTCAAAATTACTATGACAGTGCTCATCATCCCAACTTTTAATGGCACTTTTTCAGTTTTCAATTGAACATGCCTCATTAATCCACATAACTAATGTTGTAAATTAGAATTTGGAAGAACTGTAAACACCTAGTTTCCTAATGATTAACTCACAAATTGAACCTGATCAAAGGTGATCTTGCCATTGAAAGAGGAAAAAAAAGATTTAATATGCCACTCATCCTTCCTTTTTGAACTAATCAAAGTAAAAATTAATACAAAAGAACAGATAATTGGACAATACAGAATAAAGATTTTTAAAATATTTCTGAAAGAAAATCAACTATTTAAAATACAGTAATACCCCGACTTACGCGAACCCGGAGTTACGCGATTTTCAAATCTCGTCGATTCGTCTTTTGTTTGAGCGCCACGCAACCCTTGATTACTCACTCCCCCCACACTATTGTTCGGCTTACATGTTCGGATGTGTCGCACGGAATCCACACATAGCTACAATTTATTTTGTGTTATTTATTTCTGTGTTTGTTATATCTACGGAGACTCAAGAGACTCTACTATGTCATCCAAACGAAGTAGAACTAATTCTTCCGCATCAAACAAGAAAAGAAAAACTTTATCTTTGGAATGTAAAGTTAACATTGGGTATGTTCGTAAAGTCGAACGAGTTAAGCGAGAATGAAGTCATCGTTATTCCTATTTCGTTAGACTTTTCGAACGATTCGTTACTAACGCGTTTAACTCGTTTGACTTTACGAACGTACCCATTATTAAAGACTTCGATACAAAAATGAAAATTTGTGAATTGGCAAAGAAGTTTGATCTACCGGAATTGTCGGTCAGAACAATTATAAAAGGCAAAGAAAAAATTCTCGAAGCTGTGAAAAATGCTCAATCTTTAAATTCAAGCACCATTCGTAAACGTCACAGTATTATTGCTGAGATGGAAACAATATTAAAATTATGGCGTAATAATCAAGTAAATGTGAAAAATTGTAAAATAATATAGGCCTAATTTGTTATACATATGTATTATCTAAGATTTTATTAAACATTTTTTTTCTAAATTAATTTTTTCTTTAGTCTCTGGCCCCAATTAATAATTATTTGTATGTATTTATATGCGAAATTATACCTCGACTTACACGGTTACCGCTCGGTCCCACCTATTGTGTAAGTTCAGGGTATTACTGTATTGGAGATAGACTTTTGAAGTTTGAAGTTTTCCTTTCAGTTTTTTTAAGTACAAACTTGATTTTTGGTTTTGTGAGTGATATTTATACTTTTCATCCAGCATACCATGTGTTTATTACTTGATAGACTTTTGAAGAAAAAAAGTTATCATAATTATGAAGTTATGATAGTTTTTTATTAAAAAGTATAAAATATTCTAGAACCAGACGATTATTAAAAGAAGTGAGTTGTTTTTGAAAAAAAAATCTCATTATTTTTATAAAAAGTTTATAACTTAAGGATACTTTGTTTTATAAAATAAACCACAGGCCATTATATGGTTGAAATAATTAAATCTTATAAAATATATTTGTGAAATGAAATAACTTTAAAATTAACATAGAAATAATGAGAATAGTTTCAGGTTTTCTTCTGCTTTTTCTTTTATTAAGGAAAAGCAGAAATATTCAATGTAGTAACAGTACTTTCACAAATAATTATTTATCAAAATGAAACTTAATTTAGACTTATAAATATATAAAAAAAGTAATGTCTTATAGAAACAAAATGTATACTATAATTGATCACACAATAACAATTCAGAGTATAAAATGGTTCCATAAGTTTATGTGAAAATACCATAAATCACTCAAAAGGTTTTAATTGTACAATGATTAACATTGATCATTCTACAATTACATTTTCTGGCTCCTTAAATGTTCTGAGTGAGTTTTGATATTTTTAGATAATGCAATAAGCTTTATATATACAGTTTCAATAGCAAATTGAAGCTCTGTATATATAAAGCTTATTACATTATCTAAAAATATCAAAACTCACTCAGAACATTAGAGGAGNCACTCAATCAACAATTTTATTAGTATTAAGGCCATTGGCCAGTTACAAGGGATGTCTTTTTATAACAATCCAATTCTACTTATCACCAGTAAATTTTCCTTCTACATCAACCAGTTTAACCTAAATCTCCAACATCTTATACCTAGATACATGTTCTTAATTAGTATAATTTGTACCAAAAATTACATTTATATAATTCACTTACTCTTGAATTTTTTATTTGATTATTCCTATTCTATAACAACATAAACTTCCGTGTATAATTATATAATCTATAAATTATATCTACTGGTGGCTCTCTTAAATACTTTGTACATTGCCTTTTCATTGTTACATTTAAGTAAACATTGTAAATCTAGTTTCTGTGCTAATTCCTTAGCATCTTTACAATCACAAAACAAATGGAATTTTGAATTTATTTTTTGACATCTTGGACACAAACTCCCAGAGAAATCAATAATTTTATTATTAATTAGTATCAATTTTCTATTTAGTCTAAGTTGTGCAAAAAATCTTTTGACGTTAAACGCCAGATTTGTTAACATATAATTGTTATTGAATGGATACTTCAGAATTATTTTATACCACTCTGGTTCCTTCCTATTATCTAAACCTTCAATATCCTGAGACAAAGTAATTTCTAGAACATTTTGCATCAATTGGTGATAATGTTGATCACTTAACTCTGGTCGATCCAGGAATATATTTATAGAATAACCAAACTGATTCAGTATTTTTGATAATTGAGTCACCCAATTACTGTCATTCTTTTTCACCAATGACTTCTGGTATAATTGGTACAGCAATATCGTTGATAAATTCTCAGTATCTCTTAATTTAAAAAAAAATTTCATGTATCTCTTCATTAATGATGTACATAATTTGTATCTACTCAGTTCTAATCTGATTGCGCTACCAGGTGTGTTATATTCCAAAAAGAAAATTCTGCGTATAAACTTGTTTTGAATTATCTCCACTTTTTGCCAGTGACCAAGACTCCAAATTGGAATAGCATAGCCAATTGAATTCATAATAATGGAGTTAAACAACCGAAAGTGCACTTGTATATTTTTTATTTTAGCCTTAAAAAACAATCTTACCAAATTATTTAATAACCTGTTTGCACCATTGGCTGACCTCTTATACTGTTTCTCAAATGCTAATTTTGGTGTCAATATGATACCCAAGAATTTTGTTTCTTGAACTATTTTCAATTCTTCTTTGTCGATGAAAAACGCATGTGTTTCTTCGGTAAATTAGCACCATTCCTAATATATCATAACCTCAGATTTTTTGGATTTATTTTCAATTTCAACTCATCAAAATAGTTTTTCACCAATAAAATCTTCCTTCTTAATGCCGCAGCCGTTGGAGCAATAATCACTATGTCATTCGCAAAAGCTATCGAATGTATCACTTGATTATCTAATTAGTAATAATAAATAAATTTTATCAAAAATTTATATTTGCAAAAAATACTGTTACTAAATCAAAAGATTTTGATTTTAAAATTATACAGAACCAAAATTTAGCATACTGATTTTAGTCTTTATATAAATAAAATGTATTAGGAAATTCTGTCCAATCTTGAAAGTATCATTCAAAATATAAAACATAAATGTTGACATTTTCTTAAGGACTGTTATTCATTAATCATACTCATAAAATATTGATAATTTGATAAAATATATCATATTTTTATATTTGTCTAATTTCTTACTAATATTCTAGTATCATTCCTAATAACTACCACTAACATTCATTCCTTATCAAACATAATTAATTCAAGCAGTTCAATTCAATAATTATTAATTAAACTAAGTACTTAAACTTATCCATGGAAAAGTAACATTATTATTCTTAACTTATTACAGAACTATTATTCTTTAGATATTTTTTCAATTCTGTAAAAAAAAAACATAATTAAATACAAATTTTTCACACACTAAGTTCTATAGAGTTTCAGTAATATAATTTAATTAAATGATTTATTTTTGATATAAAATCATAATAATTATGAAAAGTTTCTAGATTTAAAAAAACAACAAAATATTTCTTTCCAAAATCAATTGGATACAAAAAAAAAAAAAACTATATCTAAACACATTCAAATTCATTGGTGCAACAACAGACAAAATATAGTTTAAAACTAAAATAATTTAGAGTGAAATTTAACAGTCCAAATAATTCAATAGTAGTGCTCATTAATTTTCATTTTGAAATATTTGTAGTTTTGTAATATTTTTTATCTGAAAAAAACCAATAAATTTTAAACATTTGGACATATGTATTTGTATCATTTCATATTATTTTTAATATTTAAATTGTATTTTGTTCTAATTCTCTTTACATGAGATCCTTCAATTTATATTTAGTATTAATTTTTAATTGTAAAAGATATGATCTTTATCACCCCAAGGCAAAAGACTATCTCCAAACAAATTAAAAATCAAGTTGTAAACTTGGTATCATACCTAATCAGTATCCTTTATTGATATCATCCGATATCTAGTGTATAGATAGAATGTTTTACCTTATTATGATAATCCTGTTAGGAAAATTAAATGTTTTGTTTATTTATTCAAATTTTCATTTCTTTAAATTTAATAACTAAAAATGTTGTGGTTTGATATTGATATTTTTTAATATTGGAATTTTTTAATTATGTATAATTGAAACATTAGTCTATTTATATAATTTATAAATCGAGGAATTTGAAAATTACAAAATCATATAACTGAATATTCATAAGCTTAATGAATTTATATTGTTTTCAATAATAATAAATTATTTTTAATCATAATTATTCTGTTTATTAAACTTAGATAAACAATTGTTTTTGATGATAAAATTAATGTATACAGGAACTGAAAGTTTAGAATAAATTTCTATTAAATGAAAACTGTATATGTTTCTAAAATACTATAAATCAGACAAAATCAAACACAGTTATCTCAAATGTATAATAAAAAACAAAATTATACTATCAACTAGATATATACCAGTTTCTTTAAAAACAGAATAAATATTAAGCAATCATTACATAACTTTGGCGCTATAACAGTTCTTTTGATTTTCGATATACTACTGAGAAAATTTGTGTTTAATTTTTTTCTAATTTATAAATTTTCTGCTTATGATTTACAAGAATTTTTGATTTCATCAATAAAAACATCAGTATTCAAAAAATGTCATAACTCACAATTAAGATTGCAGTAGATAATATGCTCTATCAGGGTCAATTTTTAATTGCACCAACTTGTATTAAGAACTGTATTATGTAAGCAATATTGTATGTAATGGCTGCATTCCAATTTTCTGTTATAAAAATTAGAAAAATAAATTCTTTCTGGANATATTTAGTATTAATTTTTAATTGTAAAAGATATGATCTTTATCACCCCAAGGCAAAAGACTATCTCCAAACAAATTAAAAATCAAGTTGTAAACTTGGTATCATACCTAATCAGTATCCTTTATTGATATCATCCGATATCTAGTGTATAGATAGAATGTTTTACCTTATTATGATAATCCTGTTAGGAAAATTAAATGTTTTGTTTATTTATTCAAATTTTCATTTCTTTAAATTTAATAACTAAAAATGTTGTGGTTTGATATTGATATTTTTTAATATTGGAATTTTTTAATTATGTATAATTGAAACATTAGTCTATTTATATAATTTATAAATCGAGGAATTTGAAAATTACAAAATCATATAACTGAATATTCATAAGCTTAATGAATTTATATTGTTTTCAATAATAATAAATTATTTTTAATCATAATTATTCTGTTTATTAAACTTAGATAAACAATTGTTTTTGATGATAAAATTAATGTATACAGGAACTGAAAGTTTAGAATAAATTTCTATTAAATGAAAACTGTATATGTTTCTAAAATACTATAAATCAGACAAAATCAAACACAGTTATCTCAAATGTATAATAAAAAACAAAATTATACTATCAACTAGATATATACCAGTTTCTTTAAAAACAGAATAAATATTAAGCAATCATTACATAACTTTGGCGCTATAACAGTTCTTTTGATTTTCGATATACTACTGAGAAAATTTGTGTTTAATTTTTTTCTAATTTATAAATTTTCTGCTTATGATTTACAAGAATTTTTGATTTCATCAATAAAAACATCAGTATTCAAAAAATGTCATAACTCACAATTAAGATTGCAGTAGATAATATGCTCTATCAGGGTCAATTTTTAATTGCACCAACTTGTATTAAGAACTGTATTATGTAAGCAATATTGTATGTAATGGCTGCATTCCAATTTTCTGTTATAAAAATTAGAAAAATAAATTCTTTCTGGATTAATCACACAGTTACTTTGGATAAACTTTACTTATTTTTGAAAATTTTTTAGTAAAAAACAAACATATAATCTAATAAAAATTTTGAATTTTGATATTTATAAAATAAATTGAACTGATTTCAAATCAATGAATTAATTCAATTAAAATACTAATTTAAAAAAAAAATAAACAATATTTTAAAATATTCTTAAAATGCATATCCTTCAAGAATTTCTTCTATAATCAAAACTATTCTGACTTAAATAAATTATCCAATTTATTTAAAAATTTATTTAAATCAAAAAGTCAAAAAATTTTGATATTCACAGTTAATGTCAAAATAATTAAGTTTTTGAAGATATTTAATTCATTTAACATAAAGTCTCAAAACCCAAAAGTTTTCAATCATGATTTCAAAT
This sequence comes from Centruroides sculpturatus, assembly GCF_000671375.1. Lineage (NCBI taxonomy): Eukaryota > Metazoa > Arthropoda > Arachnida > Scorpiones > Buthidae > Centruroides > Centruroides sculpturatus. The sequence goes on along the minus strand of NW_019385313.1, from coordinate 158,107 downwards.
TTATCAATAATAAATGATACAAATTTGCCAGAAAAGAAAAGTTTAATCTTATTTTAATCTCTTTTGTATAGCCATACTCCTAAAATAAATTATAAAGAATAAAAAGTTTCAAATATGTATGTTCTAAATGAAAAACCCTGACTTATTCACACTCAATGATTACCTAAACAATTAGTTAAGAAATTTTATATTCAATTAACACTATTCAAACTTTTTCCCTAAAATGCCTAAGACTAAAATTTTCTATTTCTGGTAAAATAATACCATTTACCAAAATATTTTAATTTTGTTAAAGTTTACAAAAGTTGACTNATCACTCTCTGAAAAATTCCTGGGGTTCTTTGACCTGTCTAGATTCATTCCCAAGTCTCTCAGATTGGCAGGCTGATACCTTAACTGCTTGATCATCTGGTTGCTTAGTAACTAAAAAATCATTCAATTATACTATTTTGGAGTGGCTGAAAGTGGAGTGAAAGTTTGAGAATAGCATTAATCAGTTTTAAGTGTTCTATAATCCAGTTGTAGAAATCTGGCAACCTATTCATAACCCTTTCAATGTGTATTTCAAACACAGATAAGCCAGGAATTACATGCATTAACATATAGTAAATGATGCATATTTTACTGTGTTATTGTTGTCAATTAGAATGTCTACAGAATGATATGATAAATTTTTAATGATTTCATATATGTACAGATATAGATAATGATGCTAATCACGTTACACTCATATGGAGTTGTTCAAACAGTTAAGAAAAACTAAATTGGTATATGGCATGCTAGTGCTCCACATGCTTGTTGCTTGCCTTCCCATAGACTTAATGTTGTACTTTTGCCACTCCACCACATCTGAACTATTGCACCTTTCTCAAAATTTTTCTTTAGACATATCATTTACAGCATAAGAGCTTGAATTTGATACCTGAACTGTATTTTTAGTCTCAGTCATTTACTCAAACTCAGTCAGAAAACTGAGTCTTTCAGTTAATATATAGACTCTTACTTTTTAAAACTCAATTTTCTACAATATTGTAACAGTACTACATCCTCTTATTATATGAGAATTTTTACAAGACTTTTCAGCCATAACTGTTGACATTTTTTTTAAAAATCTTTTTTATGTTTAAGATAGTGTCTCCAATTTCTTGGTTAATGGTTATGATTTCATATACCATTCTTTGTTTCCACTTGTGTTTTTTTTTACTATTAAACTATATAAATTAATTTATTTTAGCAATTTTTATATTTTGTAACCTCTCAACTGCAATTGCTTAGCAACAAAGTACTGCACAAAAATGTAATTTAAAAAAAAATGAAGACTATCACATTCAGAAGATTGCCAGAATTGTTAAAACTATTTTGATGTATAAAAGATTTATTTACAAAATTTAAAAAAAATCCTGATGAAAAGTTTCCTTGGAAGTACTAAATAAATTTTGTTTATTGAATATCTTCAAGAAAGCTGTACTTCACTTTTTATTTATAAGATTTATGGAATAAAACTTGAAATTAAATAATAGAAAAATTTAATATTCATGTAAATTATATATTTGTATAAAATTTAAAACTATAGTTTTAATAATAATCAATTTATAAACTATTTTGGTTATTGGGAATTATAAGATATTTAGTTTGTTTTAAATTAAATTCAGTTAGTTAATTAAAATGTAATGAATACAACATGACATATATATATATATATTAAACTTATATATATAAACATAAGGATTTATGTTAAATATATGGAATAATAGTTTATTAAAACCATTTACTTAAAATGTGTGTATATATATTTATATATATGTATGCACATACAATATTCATAATTTATTTAGTATAGCATTCAGAATATGTTTAAATTTCAAAGTAGAAAGAAGCTTAAATTTTTCCTCCATATGGATTTTAATGAAAATTAAATACCAAACCCAATGATATGTGTAGTAATTTTTTTCTTACAAATATTCAGATTCTTTATATAAAAAAGTTTGTCTAAATATTTATAGAAAACTTAATTTATAAATTTGTATTTGTACAATTAAAGACAAAATGCACTTTTTAAAAATTAAAGTGTTATTATCAAATAATTTTTCAAATACTTATTTGAATATTGTACATTTTTGAATTATTTTAAGGCTATTTATTAATCATAAGCAGGGCTGTCAAAAGCTTGTATGGGGCCTATGGTTAAAGCAGTGCTTGTTTATTCTTTAACAGGCCCCTTTTGCTATCTTTTCTTTGAACAAATGAAATACATAGAATGTTTCCTTACTAATAAAAAGTAGTCTTAAACAAATTTATTGTTAGTAAAAACAACATTAATTTATAGGGTAAGTACCACTATAGGCTTCAGTTTTCTGTGGATTCAGGGAAAATCTCCATTTTCCCCTCTCAATGGCCCTGATCACAGGTCTAAAAAATATTCAAAATTTAATAAAAACTTTAAGGATTTTTTACAATTTGTGAATTGTCTCATAATATGCATAATTATTTACTTGGATATTTCAGAATGATTTTGTGTTAAAAAATATTTAAGCAACAAAAATATTTAAGCAATTCAATAATAAATATTTATTCACTGCAACTGATCTTACAGACATAATGTCTGTAAGATCAGTTGCAGTGAATAAATATTTATTATTGAATTGCTTAAATATTTTTGTTGCTTAAATATTTTTTAACACAAAATCATTCTGAAATATCCAAGTAAATAATTATGCATATTATGAGACAATTCACAAATTGTAAAAAATCCTTAAAGTTTTTATTAAATTTTGAATATTTTTTAGACCTGTGATCAGGGCCATTGAGAGGGGAAAATGGAGATTTTCCCTGAATCCACAGAAAACTGAAGCCTATAGTGGTACTTACCCTATAAATTAATGTTGTTTTTACTAACAATAAATTTGTTTAAGACTACTTTTTATTAGTAAGGAAACATTCTATGTATTTCATTTGTTCAAAGAAAAGATAGCAAAAGGGGCCTGTTAAAGAATAAACAAGCACTGCTTTAACCATAGGCCCCATACAAGCTTTTGACAGCCCTGCTTATGATTAATAAATAGCCTTAAAATAATTCAAAAATGTACAATATTCAAATAAGTATTTGAAAAATTATTTGATAATAACACTTTAATTTTTAAAAAGNATCATCAGTAATGTACCTTCTCAGACTATAGCAAATAAAATACTGTATAAATACTTCTGTAATACAGCAATTTTCTTAAAAAATAAAAATATATTTACTGGGTAGATGAGGGACAATATGGTCCAAAATGCATTCTCTGTATAAAAATGAGTGAATAAAAGATGATTTCTTAATTTAGGCAATAATTCCATTACTGGTATAATAAGTCTGGTATTACAGGCAGATGGTGATGGCCATTAATGAAACTGAAAAACAACAACCAGACATGAAAGAAATACAAGAAAATATTAACTGTTAAGTAACAATTTAATTTTAAACAAATTTGTAATTTCTATACTACTTTCTAATATAATATGAAATTCATAAACAAACAATTTATCTGAGATTATTTGAAAAAATTTAATTGTATTATTCTTCAGCTATAATTTCATCTTGAAATAATTAAGATAAATTTATGTGAATTAAATGATAACACAATTAAATGTAATAAATAATCTCATGTTAAGTTTTTTTTTAATTTAAGAAAGCTTTTTCCATATATTAATAAATAATCAATTACTAATTAATTAAATTATCATTAAAAATATAACTAGTAGCAACTATTCAAAATTCTCAGTTCTAAATAATGAAATGAATATATTAGTAAAGCATAATTATTTTTAATTCCATTTCACACAAGTTCTGATTGATTGCATATTAAGTTAAGACATCTTAATATTAAAATATAAACTTAGTTGCTGCTTTTCTTGAAAATTTGACTATATGTAATAATTTTTATTACTATAATCAATAACATAACTTAAAATTTCTCCTTTACAATAATAATGAAATAAAAAACTTATCATTGAAAATTTATTAAGATAAGACTTAAGAATAAGTATTTATAAATTAATTAATATATATTATTTTCTTCTATTTTAAGTTATATATTACCTTAACTTTTATTTTCAGTTTATTCAAAATTAGACCAATGAATTTTTATTTAAAATATTTTCTTACAGATGAGAGAAAATGTTCAGAGTAAATGTTTCAGAAAATATTTTAAGTTATATTATTATATCAAAAATTAGATACATTGCTTACTTAAGGAAACCAAAATATATTTAATAATAAAATATATTTAGCCATTATTCTAATCATCCACAGCTTACAAATACATTGAAATGTGTAGAACAAAAAATTTAAAATTTTCAATGTATTTATAAGCTGAATTAGACTAGAATAACAGCCTAAAATGTTCCTTACTAAATACTTTTTGACTTCCTTAAATAAGAAGTCTAATTTTTGATTTCACCATTGTACCGTTTTATCCATTTTCATGAAGTATTGCAAATTACAGGTAAAATAGTTTTTTTCATATACTGTATATATGTTTTCGAACCATTTTTTTAACAACTTTCTTTTGAAAAATACTCATTTTTATTTGATTATCCACACTACACATGAACACAAACATTCTAACTCAATCAAAACTTCTTCCAAAACTTCAGACTATGAGGTGTTAAATATGATTAAAAATAATTTATTCTTGCAAGCGCTTTCGACGTATTTCTGTTTGATTTGTATTGCCTGAAGACAACGTGCGTATTTACGTCGAAAGCGCTCGCAAGAATAAATTATTTTTAATCATATTTAACGCCTCATAGTCTGAAGTTTTGGAAGAAGTTTTGATTGAGATAACTGTTGGCGTGACATCCAACCCCAGTACTTAATACTCCTAACATTCTAACTATTCACATATATAACTTATTGCATCTTTTTAAATAAATTTTAAAATTATTAATAGCTGCATATGTTATAATTAATAGTTAATGTAATTTTTAGTATTAAAGCAATTATTTCAATTCCATGGGATATATTGTTCTTGCCTTCAATACAAATCATAGTTTTCTGTGCTGTATAATCCACTATGCTATACACCAAAAATTTTTTCTATAATGAAGATAAAAGCTTTATACAATCCTTGTTGCTATATTCTCTTCCTATGAAAGCAGTCTATTTCTCCATAGCATAAGTTTCTAACTGCAATTTAAAATTAGCACATAAATCACCTGTTCATAAAATATACATCACTTTCAAATGTGTATTTCAACCGCAGAAAACCCATATGTTCTATGCATAAAAATACAGTACTTTAATATGTTCCTTTCATATTTTAAGCCATATTAATATGCTTGTCATTAATCAAAATATGCACTTCAAATGTTATTTTTTGATTCTGAAATTATTCCAAAAAAACAACAATTAACAATTTAAATTCTCAATGAGAAGAAAAAACCACATAAGTGTTTTTCATATTCCATCATTCAAAACAACATACAATTAAAAAGGAGTTTTATTTTGTTCACCATATAACATTATACCACATTTTGATCATCAGTAATGTACCTTCTCAGACTATAGCAAATAAAATACTGTATAAATACTTCTGTAATACAGCAATTTTCTTAAAAAATAAAAATATATTTACTTAAAGCCAGACAATCTGCCAAATATTGGGCTATGATTAAACTAAGTTAATAATTTAAATTTTAGGCCAATTTAAAATAGCGTATATTGAAGGCATCATTAATTAAAATAATTACAATGTAATTTAAAAATTTGTTTAATAAATTAATATCACTTTACTCACCTAACATTTTTTTATATGGGGTGTTCTACTACATTACATGGGCCTAAGGCAAAAATCATTTACATTAAAAAACATTAATTTTTAAGGATATTGTCCCATAATTCATTCATTTTTGTATGAGGGCTGTTTTTTTCAACTTCCAATGGTCCATAAAACAAAGACAAGTGTAAATAACTAAATGAATTTATTACCAAAAGTTAAGTACAGTACTAACATGGTTACTTTTCGACATAATCACCATGAAGATCGAGGCATTTGTCATATCTGAGGACAAGCTTTTCCATCTCCTTGTCATAGAATGTTGCCACCAGTGAATTGAGATGGCCTTAACAACATTGTTTTGAAGATTGTCATTAGTCTCAAACCTCTGCCCTGCTAGCCATGTTTTCAGTTCAGAAAAGAGGTGGAAGTCTTCACACATTAAAAAGTTCCAAGTTGAGTGGAAGTCTTCACCACCTTTAAACACCCAGTGTATAGCACCATGATTTAGCACCGAGCAATTTCCACCTCTTTCCTGAACAAAAAAAAGTGGCTAGGAGGGCAGAGGTTCAAGACTAATGACTATCTTCAAAACAATATTAATTAAGGCCCATCTCAAGTTATTGGCGGCAACATTCTATGACAAGAAAATGGAAAAGCTCATCCACAGATATGACAAATGCCTCAATCTTCACAGTGATTATGTCGAAAAGTAACCATGTTTGTGCCTAACTTTTGGTAATAAATTCATTTTGTTATTTACACTTGTCTTTGTTTTATGGACGATCGGAGCTTGAAAAAAAACCAGCCTAAGTTCAATGTATATTTATTCTATTAGACTGAATATTTTCTATTTATATAAATGTACAACTGAATCTGTACACGTAATTCTTAACAAAGAAGTTTCAATTTACTATATGTATTCATTTGAACACAATATAAAAGGAAAAGTGAAACAGTGTGAAATTGTTACATACCTTTAAAAAATTGATCAAGTTTTATTATTTAAATGTCTACTAAAACAGATTGTATTATTAAAACTTATTATACCAGTGTCCAAATCCTGCAAAATGAGGAAACATATCCAGAAAAAAGGGTATAATAAGTCCTAATAATACGATCTGTCCTAGTAGGCATTTAAATAATAAAATTGTATAATAAGGACACAAAGGCTTAAAAATTAATGAGCAAGTTTTGTTTGTATTTTTTTTATGGTCTTGTCACATATATGCTGGCAGAGGCAGATCTATATAGGGACTAATAGGGATTAAGCCCTGGGCCCCCAAATGTCAAGGGCCCACAAAAATTGAATTAGTATCATAAATTTTTAATACTTTTCATTATAATATATTTCAACTCTGATTTTGATGTTATTAAAAATGAATTTTAAACCCCAATTTAAAGATTCTTAATTTAACAAAAAATGGGGCTCCATTGGACTAGACTGTGAAAAACATAGATATGCCCCTGCATGCTGATACAGTATGTAATATCAGCCTCTTTTCATCAAAACTCCAGTTGTGTGAAAGAATGAACAGTCATTCAAAAGGTTAGCTAATACTAACAGTGAATAGTGAAAGTGAATGAGAAACCTGAAAGTGATTTTTTATTTTTTAGCAAAATTGGTTCACACCACAAAACATGGAAAGCAAAAATTTAAAATGTGTTGGACTGGAGAACCAATTTGCTAAATGGGAAAATTCATCAAAAACAGCATCACACATTACATACTGTATTATTTACTCTGCTGTTTGCATTTGCTGGTTGTTCACTTCAGGTTATTGATGCTAATACATAATTCACTTTTTCAATACATATTTCAATGTTTTTAACCACTTTGAAATGAAAAATATAAAGTGAATATGAAAGAAAAAAGTGCCATAGGATACTGAAAAATATAAGGTGTAAGTGTGAAATCATATAAATGAAAAACATATAACTGAAGTGTTTTACAATGGAAAAAGTACTGTGCAGAAAATATTTAATATATAATTGTGAAAAATGTATAACTCAGAAACATAAATGGGGTGATGTGGTTTTCTTCTCATTGAGAATTTAAATAATGTTAACCCATCATCATCATCATATTTCAAACAATTTATAAATTTTTTATTCATTTTGTTATTTGATGAATAATAAATTGTGTAAAAAGGGGGCGCTTCTGTCTGCCGAAGCTGCTGGCGTGTTTTTTTACTCACTTCAAATACAGGTAAAGAACGTATCCTGTCAAATAATTTTACGTTAAAATTTTACTGNCACCAGAGGGCCTTTTAAACAATACGTAGTCTGTTAGCGTTGGTCAGTAGTAGTCCAAATTCAATACGAACGTTTGTTTCTTGAAAATTTGATCACGGTTTAAATACAGTATTCACTTTTAATATTATCGACATGTCATCGAAAAGAAAACGTGTTGTATTATCATTAAAAGACAAATTAAAGTATTTATTTCAATTATCCGGATTTTTCCTTATCCGGATTACCTTCATCCCCAATTAGTCCGGATAATCGAGGTTCTACTGTATTTATAGTTAATATGAAAACTATAGCTTTTAAATCAAAATCTAAAAAATAATATAAATAGAATGTTTAGTTATTAACTTTTTTTTACTCTTTCACTTTTTAGGCACTAAGATGGCCTTTTATCAAAACCATCATTGATTTGGCCAGGCTCTTAATAGGGTGGCTGGATGTGAGGGATGAAGCTGCCATATTTGGGATGGATCACTCTCTGAAAAATTCCTGGGGTTCTTTGACCTGTCTAGATTCATTCCCAAGTCTCTCAGATTGGCAGGCTGATACCTTAACTGCTTGATCATCTGGTTGCTTAGTAACTAAAAAATCATTCAATTATACTATTTTGGAGTGGCTGAAAGTGGAGTGAAAGTTTGAGAATAGCATTAATCAGTTTTAAGTGTTCTATAATCCAGTTGTAGAAATCTGGCAACCTATTCATAACCCTTTCAATGTGTATTTCAAACACAGATAAGCCAGGAATTACATGCATTAACATATAGTAAATGATGCATATTTTACTGTGTTATTGTTGTCAATTAGAATGTCTACAGAATGATATGATAAATTTTTAATGATTTCATATATGTACAGATATAGATAATGATGCTAATCACGTTACACTCATATGGAGTTGTTCAAACAGTTAAGAAAAACTAAATTGGTATATGGCATGCTAGTGCTCCACATGCTTGTTGCTTGCCTTCCCATAGACTTAATGTTGTACTTTTGCCACTCCACCACATCTGAACTATTGCACCTTTCTCAAAATTTTTCTTTAGACATATCATTTACAGCATAAGAGCTTGAATTTGATACCTGAACTGTATTTTTAGTCTCAGTCATTTACTCAAACTCAGTCAGAAAACTGAGTCTTTCAGTTAATATATAGACTCTTACTTTTTAAAACTCAATTTTCTACAATATTGTAACAGTACTACATCCTCTTATTATATGAGAATTTTTACAAGACTTTTCAGCCATAACTGTTGACATTTTTTTTAAAAATCTTTTTTATGTTTAAGATAGTGTCTCCAATTTCTTGGTTAATGGTTATGATTTCATATACCATTCTTTGTTTCCACTTGTGTTTTTTTTTACTATTAAACTATATAAATTAATTTATTTTAGCAATTTTTATATTTTGTAACCTCTCAACTGCAATTGCTTAGCAACAAAGTACTGCACAAAAATGTAATTTAAAAAAAAATGAAGACTATCACATTCAGAAGATTGCCAGAATTGTTAAAACTATTTTGATGTATAAAAGATTTATTTACAAAATTTAAAAAAAATCCTGATGAAAAGTTTCCTTGGAAGTACTAAATAAATTTTGTTTATTGAATATCTTCAAGAAAGCTGTACTTCACTTTTTATTTATAAGATTTATGGAATAAAACTTGAAATTAAATAATAGAAAAATTTAATATTCATGTAAATTATATATTTGTATAAAATTTAAAACTATAGTTTTAATAATAATCAATTTATAAACTATTTTGGTTATTGGGAATTATAAGATATTTAGTTTGTTTTAAATTAAATTCAGTTAGTTAATTAAAATGTAATGAATACAACATGACATATATATATATATATTAAACTTATATATATAAACATAAGGATTTATGTTAAATATATGGAATAATAGTTTATTAAAACCATTTACTTAAAATGTGTGTATATATATTTATATATATGTATGCACATACAATATTCATAATTTATTTAGTATAGCATTCAGAATATGTTTAAATTTCAAAGTAGAAAGAAGCTTAAATTTTTCCTCCATATGGATTTTAATGAAAATTAAATACCAAACCCAATGATATGTGTAGTAATTTTTTTCTTACAAATATTCAGATTCTTTATATAAAAAAGTTTGTCTAAATATTTATAGAAAACTTAATTTATAAATTTGTATTTGTACAATTAAAGACAAAATGCACTTTTTAAAAATTAAAGTGTTATTATCAAATAATTTTTCAAATACTTATTTGAATATTGTACATTTTTGAATTATTTTAAGGCTATTTATTAATCATAAGCAGGGCTGTCAAAAGCTTGTATGGGGCCTATGGTTAAAGCAGTGCTTGTTTATTCTTTAACAGGCCCCTTTTGCTATCTTTTCTTTGAACAAATGAAATACATAGAATGTTTCCTTACTAATAAAAAGTAGTCTTAAACAAATTTATTGTTAGTAAAAACAACATTAATTTATAGGGTAAGTACCACTATAGGCTTCAGTTTTCTGTGGATTCAGGGAAAATCTCCATTTTCCCCTCTCAATGGCCCTGATCACAGGTCTAAAAAATATTCAAAATTTAATAAAAACTTTAAGGATTTTTTACAATTTGTGAATTGTCTCATAATATGCATAATTATTTACTTGGATATTTCAGAATGATTTTGTGTTAAAAAATATTTAAGCAACAAAAATATTTAAGCAATTCAATAATAAATATTTATTCACTGCAACTGATCTTACAGACATAATGTCTGTAAGATCAGTTGCAGTGAATAAATATTTATTATTGAATTGCTTAAATATTTTTGTTGCTTAAATATTTTTTAACACAAAATCATTCTGAAATATCCAAGTAAATAATTATGCATATTATGAGACAATTCACAAATTGTAAAAAATCCTTAAAGTTTTTATTAAATTTTGAATATTTTTTAGACCTGTGATCAGGGCCATTGAGAGGGGAAAATGGAGATTTTCCCTGAATCCACAGAAAACTGAAGCCTATAGTGGTACTTACCCTATAAATTAATGTTGTTTTTACTAACAATAAATTTGTTTAAGACTACTTTTTATTAGTAAGGAAACATTCTATGTATTTCATTTGTTCAAAGAAAAGATAGCAAAAGGGGCCTGTTAAAGAATAAACAAGCACTGCTTTAACCATAGGCCCCATACAAGCTTTTGACAGCCCTGCTTATGATTAATAAATAGCCTTAAAATAATTCAAAAATGTACAATATTCAAATAAGTATTTGAAAAATTATTTGATAATAACACTTTAATTTTTAAAAAGTGCATTTTGTCTTTAATTGTACAAATACAAATTTATAAATTAAGTTTTCTATAAATATTTAGACAAACTTTTTTATATAAAGAATCTGAATATTTGTAAGAAAAAAATTACTACACATATCATTGGGTTTGGTATTTAATTTTCATTAAAATCCATATGGAGGAAAAATTTAAGCTTCTTTCTACTTTGAAATTTAAACATATTCTGAATGCTATACTAAATAAATTATGAATATTGTATGTGCATACATATATATAAATATATATACACACATTTTAAGTAAATGGTTTTAATAAACTATTATTCCATATATTTAACATAAATCCTTATGTTTATATATATAAGTTTAATATATATATATATATGTCATGTTGTATTCATTACATTTTAATTAACTAACTGAATTTAATTTAAAACAAACTAAATATCTTATAATTCCCAATAACCAAAATAGTTTATAAATTGATTATTATTAAAACTATAGTTTTAAATTTTATACAAATATATAATTTACATGAATATTAAATTTTTCTATTATTTAATTTCAAGTTTTATTCCATAAATCTTATAAATAAAAAGTGAAGTACAGCTTTCTTGAAGATATTCAATAAACAAAATTTATTTAGTACTTCCAAGGAAACTTTTCATCAGGATTTTTTTTAAATTTTGTAAATAAATCTTTTATACATCAAAATAGTTTTAACAATTCTGGCAATCTTCTGAATGTGATAGTCTTCATTTTTTTTTAAATTACATTTTTGTGCAGTACTTTGTTGCTAAGCAATTGCAGTTGAGAGGTTACAAAATATAAAAATTGCTAAAATAAATTAATTTATATAGTTTAATAGTAAAAAAAAACACAAGTGGAAACAAAGAATGGTATATGAAATCATAACCATTAACCAAGAAATTGGAGACACTATCTTAAACATAAAAAAGATTTTTAAAAAAAATGTCAACAGTTATGGCTGAAAAGTCTTGTAAAAATTCTCATATAATAAGAGGATGTAGTACTGTTACAATATTGTAGAAAATTGAGTTTTAAAAAGTAAGAGTCTATATATTAACTGAAAGACTCAGTTTTCTGACTGAGTTTGAGTAAATGACTGAGACTAAAAATACAGTTCAGGTATCAAATTCAAGCTCTTATGCTGTAAATGATATGTCTAAAGAAAAATTTTGAGAAAGGTGCAATAGTTCAGATGTGGTGGAGTGGCAAAAGTACAACATTAAGTCTATGGGAAGGCAAGCAACAAGCATGTGGAGCACTAGCATGCCATATACCAATTTAGTTTTTCTTAACTGTTTGAACAACTCCATATGAGTGTAACGTGATTAGCATCATTATCTATATCTGTACATATATGAAATCATTAAAAATTTATCATATCATTCTGTAGACATTCTAATTGACAACAATAACACAGTAAAATATGCATCATTTACTATATGTTAATGCATGTAATTCCTGGCTTATCTGTGTTTGAAATACACATTGAAAGGGTTATGAATAGGTTGCCAGATTTCTACAACTGGATTATAGAACACTTAAAACTGATTAATGCTATTCTCAAACTTTCACTCCACTTTCAGCCACTCCAAAATAGTATAATTGAATGATTTTTTAGTTACTAAGCAACCAGATGATCAAGCAGTTAAGGTATCAGCCTGCCAATCTGAGAGACTTGGGAATGAATCTAGACAGGTCAAAGAACCCCAGGAATTTTTCAGAGAGTGATCCATCCCAAATATGGCAGCTTCATCCCTCACATCCAGCCACCCTATTAAGAGCCTGGCCAAATCAATGATGGTTTTGATAAAAGGCCATCTTAGTGCCTAAAAAGTGAAAGAGTAAAAAAAAGTTAATAACTAAACATTCTATTTATATTATTTTTTAGATTTTGATTTAAAAGCTATAGTTTTCATATTAACTATAAATATTTACAAATTTGAGTTTCTTATATAGTGGGTGATCGGTTAATGAACAAATCGGATAACGAACACTTTCGCGAAAGATTTTTATGATCGGACAACGAACACATGTTCGGATAACAAACACTTGACTGAACAAACCCAAGAAGGAGCGATGTAAAATAACGAATACCAAAACTTCCTTTGTCTTCAGGCAACAATTCGAAACTTTTCGGAGCATGAGAGATGTTGACATCGACGTTCTACCCAGTATATACTGATCGGATAGTATTTCCCCAAACTTTGAAACCCTCCCTTGTATCAATAATTCCAGCCCTTGTAATATTTCTGACAGAAACAATTCTTTTACGTTTTCTGCTGAAAATGCAGATTTATGCCGATATCTGCTATTAAAGATCTTTTGAAGATGTCAGAACAACGGTTTTAAAATGGCATCCAAACCAGGTTGAGGTTAATAAGCCTAGGGATCTCTACAATTACAATGCTATTAATTACTTATGAAAATTCATGAAGAAGATAGAAAAGCAATTGACATTGGACAGATTCTTTAACCCCACAAATGGAAAAAAACATGACTAATAAAAATGCAAGACCATGTATATATGTATTTTTATTTTTGGGGGTCTCCAGAACGAATTAATCAAATTCCCATAGAAATCTATGGTAAATCGATAATCGGTTAACGAACAATTCAGATAGCGAACAAAGTCTTGGAACGGATTATGTTTGTTAACCGATCACCCACTGTAGTATGCATACAAAGCTTTGGTAATTCATAGATTTCTATGAAGAAGGATATGGATTGATATAGCAAGTAATCAAATAAATAATGTCATTTTTTTAAATGTAAATAAAAATGCTTACATTTTTTGTTTAAAATAATTTTAAACAAAAATATCAAAATATTCACCTTCACATTCAATTACACTTTTCCAATGGAAGGGCAATTTGAAAATACCATTTCTAGCATTAAAAATTGAGTTACTTCTCTTATAGTTGTGATTTGTAAATTGTTTTCCATGCATATGATTATCCAAAGATAAAAAAATGTGATAATCCAGCAGAAATAAGTCAACACAATAAGAAGGATGAGATAAAAGTTCCCATCCCAATTGCATTATTTTATTTCTTGTAATTTCTGCAATATGGATGAGCATTATCTTGTAAAAACAAAACCATCTCAACAATTTATCAAAAATGACTGCTTTAGTCTTAATTTGTCATGTACTCTTTGTCATTGCTCACTGTACAAATCTACTGTGAGGGTTTGACCAACATTCAAGTACTTGTGAAGAACAATACCTCTCAAAGTTCTCCAAACACAAAGAAGGATTTTTTCAGCAGTCATTTCAAATCATTTATAAAAATGACATTTTCACCTGCTGAGAAAATGTAATTGAATGTGAAGATGAATATTTTGATGAATAAAATTATTTTAAACAAAAAATACAAGCATTTTTATTCACATTTCAAAAAAATGACATTATTTACTTGGTTACCTGATAAGATTACCATGAAGATAGAAATATGTTTATATGGAAATCTACCACTGCTTTTATGAAATATAGGCATTGAAAAATGAAAATAAAAGACAGATTGTGTCCTTTCTCATTTCAATAAAGGCATCTGATCATACTAGTTATGGGTTATATGCCAATTTTAAATTGCAATTATGAAATCATGTTTATGAAGACACAGGATATACAGTGGCATGGGTTAAGGAAAGTTTTATTTTTGCTCTAGCAGTTTTCTGCAGATTATACACTCTCACAGGTTATACACATGAAAACACTGTAAATAAATTTTAAATAAATTGTGTTTAGATGATGTGCTTTTTACAATGGTGTAATCAGATGTTGGCTTTAATATCTGTAGTCATATTTTGCATTTATGATTTACCTTTTTATATGTTAATTATTAAATTAAATATTTTAGTTATCTAACTTTTAATGGGCTAGTGGGATAATTCTTATTAATTTAATGGGATTAGTGTTTATTTGATTACAAATTCAAAGAGAATTTTTAAGTCTGCAAAAATTATAACCTAAAAATAATATTGATGAAAACAGACATTCTAGAATAAACATATTTTTATTGCTAATGCTGAGCAAAGGAAACACTTTTATGCCTATTTTATATGTGATTACTGCTCCACTCTAAAAATAAAAAAATTAGTAAGAACTAATAATAATAATTACAGTGATTATTCTCTGTATACATTTATTAAATGTGTTGAATTATATATTAAAAGTAGTCAATTTTTTATTTTGTAACTAGGCTAGATTAGTTTTTTTCATTTTAGTGAATACATAATATATAAAAAATATATATTTGTTTTTATCAGTTCAAGGTAGAAAATTTAGAAAATTCATTAGTATGAAATATGTTAACTACACAAACGAAAGAATTGTTGATTATCAAAATCTGACACTAAATAATTCAACTATTAGCTGACAAATCATGCTGCTTGTATTTTAATTTAAAAAAGTCAATCCTTGAAGTTTTTAGACACACTTAGTATTATTCATTTTATTACTCATGATACAGTTGTAGTAATTAGAATTTATTTTAGTATTTCATAAAGATTATTGATATTTTTAAAATGACAAATTAAAGAATATAAAACTTCAATTAACATTCATACTTAATGGAAAAAATCATCTAAATTAAAAATGTAAAATTTTTTCACAATATCAAACTATTACTGTTTATAAAGTATTTAACATATTTTAAATATTATGAATGTGAATAAGAAGTTACTTAGCTTAGCAATATCCACTAGCAAGGATACTGTAAATATATTGTAGAAACTATTTTACAAATTAAAATAATTGATTAAAATAATTGAATAAAAGTTAATTTTTGTATTCTATTATACATTAATGAATTTATATAATTGTGTATTGCAAGCATTATGAATTGTAAACAAAGAAAAATGACAAGAAATTATTTCAATTTTTTTTTTTGTTTTATAAACTGTTGTAAATTCTGTCTTATTCAATATATTCTTGAATGGCAGAAATAACATTGGCACAGCAATTCAACTAATTTAAGCTTGGTATTTTGTTTAAAAAAATTGATAAAGTTTTAATAATAAGTGAAATATTATGAATATTGGAATTTTACTTGTTTAATGGGTTTAATTTTTTTTTTGTTTGTTACAAATACTAAGTTTAATAGAAATACAATATAAACATAAAATTTTTCATAAAGTATAAACATAAAATTTTTCAATACAATTTTTAGACAGATGCTAAAAAAATTCAGTTTTAATTTGTTTTTTACATTAATAATGAAAAGTCAATACAGTAGAACTTTGATTCTTTTTCAAGGAACCAATTAAAAAACTTCTTAAGTTATATTATTTTCATTTCTGCTTATCATTCAATAATCCATATATATTTTAAAATTTTCCATCACATTAAAGTGAATTAAGCTTATACAGTGTCTACTTATTTATTTGTCTAATAAACAACTCTACTAAAACCTAATACATTATAATAATAAAGCCAACCACTGTCGTATGCCATCAGGCTATATAATGGCTATATAATAGCCATTATATAGCCCAATGGCATATGGCAGTGATTGGCTTTATTATTTGTCTAATGTAGCCCAGCTTCATCCATTTTGTTATGTAAAACAAATATATTTTATGATTCCCATAAAAATCCACAGATCTACAAAAAGTCTACTGTGCTAAAATTCATTAAAGATATGTAGCATAACCCACATATAGGTAACACTTTTCAGAACTTGCTGTTTGTTGCAAATAACTATGTAAGAAAATTGTAAAATCCATGTTCAAAGCAACCCAAAGTCATATGCAAAATGACAAAAAATTTTGTGCATTTTCTAATGTAATTATTTTGATTTGTTTGTATGCAATTAAATGTATAAAAGTTTTGATAATATACAGTTAAAGAACTTCTTAAGCAAGTCCATTTTTACAGTCATGGCCAAAAATTTCTATGTACTTAAGTACTTAAGTGAAAAATTTTCTTAAACAGGAACATTTTATACAGAAAAAATTTACACATCCTAATGGGGAAAAATTAGAACTTTAAAATTAAACTTCTCATGTGAGAAAGCTTCTAAAGTAGAAACTTCTTAACTGAGTTCTACTGTATATATTTTTTAAAAATTACTTTATTTAACAAACTGGAGGAAATTAATTTTTTTCTATGCATTCAGTTTAATTCATTCAAATAATAAAGATTGCTATTATGTAATTTATTTATAATATTTTTAAGCTATCTCTCTATTTTTTATACTTCGATGAATCATATTTTATATTTATCATTGAAATTAAAATAATGCTACTTTATTGATAAAATATTATTTAAAATAATTTTAAATTTATTCTTTATATTTGAAAGTAACTTTGAATTTCTGTAATTTTAAAATTTGCAACCTTTAAAAATTACTGCTCAAACTTTAATTTTTAAAAGAGATTTATCATCAGAGGTTTATAATTTATTTATTATACACAAATAAAGTATTATTTAAACTACATCACAAAACACCAGGATGTGTTAAATATTGCACTCTTAGAACCTATAACCAGTGTGATATAAAAACAAAAGATAAAGATCACCACAAACGTTTTTGAACTGCTGTAAGTTCTTCTTCAGGTGTGAAACAGAATAACTGATGGGACAGAGCAAACCGTTATGGAAATTCAGGAAATATTAGAAGGTGTTACAAGAGATGCACGCGTGTTCATCTGGTTGACATATCGTGAACTTAAAGTTCGGAGTCCATCAACACCTGCCAGGCCGATGACAGAACCAACTCATCCTTAAAATTGATGCAGTTGTCATTGAGGTTTGATTTATAAATGTGAATGACTTCTAGCCACTTAAGGTGTTCGGCATGTGACGTAGCATGTAAGAGCTTCGCCTGGTGGAAGGCCACCTCAATGTGTGGGTTGGCGGCATATGTGGTGAGGGCGGAAGTATTTCTCTGATGACGTATATCCGCTATATGTTCCTGTACTCTGACTTCCAAGGAGCATTTTGTGGATCCGATGTATACGAGGTCCCTATCCGGTTGGAGGTCCCTTTTCCATTGCGAAGGATGTCAAAGATGGTAGGACATCTGTATGTGATCTGAATATGTCATTTCTTGGCGATCTCGACCTCCCCAACCTGAACAGACTCCCTGGCATCTATAGTATCCCATTAGGGACAACAGATTTGATAGGGACCTTGTATACATCGGATCCACAAAATGCTCCTTGGAAGTCAGAGTACAGGAACATATAGTGGACATACATCATCAGAGAAATGCTTCCGCCCTCGCCACATACACCACCAACCCACATATTGAGGCGGCCTTCCACCAGGCGAAGCTCGTACATGCTACGTCACATGCCGAACACCTTAAGTGGCTAGAAGTCATTCACATTTATAAATCAAACCTCAATGACAACTGCATCAATTTTAAGGATGAGTTGGTTCTGTCATCGGCCTGGCAGGTGTTGATGGACTCCGAACTTTAAGTTCACGATATGTCAACCAGATGAACACGCGTGCATCTCTTGTAACACCTTCTAATATTTCCTGAATTTCCATAACGGTTTGCTCTGTCCCATCAGTTATTCTGTTTCACACCTGAAAAAGAACTCACAGCAGTTTGAAAACGTTTGTGGTGATCTTTATCTTTTGTTTTTATATCACATCAGTTATAGGTTCTAAAACTGCAATAAAGTATTATTTAGAACATTTTACAATCTGAAACAAGAAAAATTTTATCAGTAATTTTATTGAAAAAGAAAACATTCTAAATTTAAACTTTTGAGAAAATAAATTTAAAATCAATCAAAATTTCATATTTATATTTTTAGATTTTGATTAATTTTAAACTGCATAAAATTAATATATTTAATTTTTATTTCAATATTCTTTAATTTCTTGTTCTACCTTTTTGAGAAATAATAATACATTCTTTACATAAAATTTGCATTTTATGTAAAAAATGTAATTAATTTTTTCCATAATAATTCATTTCAAACATACAAGGCAAGTTCAATAGAAAACTGAAAAATATTAATAAAAAGTTTGTAAAGTGAACAACAATATAGTAATTTTGAAACATGAAACTTCCAAGTCAGAGACAACAATAACTGCATCTTGCAAAACTATTGATGTGCAAGAACATAAGACAACAGATTGATAAAAAGGTTGCAGCACTCAGAAGTGCACAAAGGAAGAGTAATGTAGTGTTGTCTGATTTTTTGATAAAAACTAATTGACATCCCATTGGCTCATGAAGGTAAGGAGAAGACTATATGAGTTGAACATAAGTGTATGAGTAGAGTTCTAAAGTTCCAAAAACAAACCACAGTTCTGTGGAAGATTTTCCATTGCATTCATTGCAGTCCCAGCTATAGAAAATCTTTTGAACCTTAAGGCTCTACTTGTACATCTGGGTGCAACTCTTGCAGTTGTCTCTTTACTATATCTGAATATACCAATGGGATGTCAATTCGTTTTTATCTAAAAATCACACAACACTACATTGCTTTCTTCTTTTGTGTACTGCTGAGAGGTGCCATCATTTTATCAGTCTGTTGTCTTATGTTCTCACACATCAACAGTATTGCTAATTGCAGTAACTGTTGCCTCTGACTTGAAGTTTCATGTGTCAAAATTACTATAAAATTGTCCACTCTCCTGACTTTCAATGACACTTTTCCAGATTTCTATTACATATACCTTATAATATTTAAAAAAAAAACTAAAATCTAATGAAAAAATTATTTATGGACAAATTTATAACTATAAAATTATTTCTTATTTATTTTCAACTTGCTTAAACTGGAAATAAAAATGTTTCAATTAATATTTATTAAAAATTATTTAATAAATTAAAAACTCAAACTGAAAACTTAAATTCCATAAAATGATTTGCCATTATTTTTTAAATCAGATTTTTGAATTAAATTTTCTTTTAATGTTTTAATTTTAATAACACTAAATATAATATAATGATATTTGTGTAGAACAATCTAATAAGTGAAATCCATTTGACCTTATTAACATCTCAGTATTTTTATCTCCTACTAGCAGTTTGCATTTTCACAAATTTATAATTATGATTTACCTATCTGATAAAAACAAAAAAAAAAAAAATACCATAAAATATTACCTACTGTAACATTCTATACTATATCAGTAACTATATTATTTTACTCTATAATTCTACCTTGCTATATAATTTTTCAGCTTACCTCAGATAAGGAAATTACTTTTTTATTAATTTAATCCTATATTTCTGGCTGGTTTATACTGCATTAAACAAAGTAAATATCTTTGCATACCCAAAAAAACAATTATATTTTATGTTGCAAGGCCAAGCTAAATAATGAGCATGTTGAAAATATTTAACTTCAGGTAGTTATTAAATAATACAAAAGTGCATAAGGACAAATGATTAAAAAATTCCAGCAAATTTTGCAGGAGGATAAGAAAAATATGAACTGCATATTTTGCTCACATACAAAGCAAATTGCTTTGCATCAAATAGGTGCCATGCAATAAAAGTATGGATAAATTTGCTAATAAGCTCAATTTTATGGGTGAAATGCTTCCCGATAAAATTAAAAAGCCAAAATGCCACACAGGGAAATGATTTTTTACACATGCGGTTAATTTCTCCAGTTGTGGACTGGCTAGTTGATCACCAAAGGGGAAGCATTATGTTTTTAAAAATAAACAGCATTAAATAATATATATTTATATATATAATTTTTTAAAATTGAAATTTATGATCATATATCTCAAAGGCACTGTGTTGCTCATTCAGTTATGCAACTCAGTCAAAATTACATTATTTAGATTTCAAAATATAAATCTTAATTTATATGCATTAAATTGAGTTAAATTAATTTGATTATATTAATATTCATAATAATAAAAATATATCTAAAAAAAAGGAGTTGCATCACTGAACTATTGATGTAATTTGCAGCCTTTGCCCTGACTTACATAATTGCCAGTTGTTAAGAATTTTTCAAAATCTGGATGCATATCGTAATGATCCATGGCCATGAAGAGTGTGTTGACAACAATGCAGAGAGTAATAAACAGTTCCATGAAGGGATCGAAGACGATGAGGGTGATGATTTCTTGAATGCGGATCCAGCACTGACAACAGTCCCACAGACAGAAGATATCAATACATTTCAAGCACTGAGCCAAGAATTTTTCTTTGAACTTGGGTTTCTCCTCTTCCTCTCTCTCTGTAGGAAAATAATAGATGGACACTGAATAATGTTTAAGTATGGCCGTTGGGTAGCCTGTGGGCGGGTCTGTCTACTCTACAGTGACACACCACGCACACCACAAACTACAAACTGCCATGCATCACAACAAAGGACAGACTACTGGGTAGTTTATAAAATAGTGCACAAACAACCAAATTCAAAATTATGAAGAAGTTATTAATAATTAATTTATTTAAAATATTAATGATAAATTGAATATCTATCTAAAATTATTTATTTTTAAAAATATTTAATATTAATAAAAAGTTTAATGTTAATTATAATTATACATATTAATAACAAAAAATAATAATGGTACATTTGTGCACTGTCAATTGTCTTAAAATTTCTGATAATATCTTTAAGCATTAAGAATAGATGAAATATACTTTACCACTTCTGAAAGTGATATCTCAGCCAACATGTTTTAATATATTGTTAGCATGATAGAACTACACAGTAATTAACAATATAAAACAAATTTTGCCAAAATTCAACTGATCATCCAACAAGAAGACAGCACTACATGCAACATTTTATCATGAAAACCTATCTTACACAGCAGATATTATAATGAAAATAAATTAGAAATAAAATCCCTATAGAATATGACACCCATGCCACCCAATGGGAAAAATGTTTCATGCACAAACATGGTGGAAAGCCCTTTGCATCTATCTTGACAACTACCATTTAAAATAAGGGATCTTCCAAGCTGTTCGCATGCTGCATTCAGTTAGCATCATGTTTTTAAATGAAAGTAGCTGCCCTGTTTTGTTCATTGGTTCTGCAACTACCTACTTTGAAAAATATCTTTCTTCGTATGAAATGAAATTCAAGCAAAAAAGAGTCCAGCTATCTACTGTAGAACCAAAACTTCAATGCAGTCCAGGTAGTTGGTAGGGATAGGACTGGCAGACAGGCATCACCATCATCTACAGGGGCAGGACTTGGATCCGTGGATGGACAGGATAGTTACCTCTCTCACTTGCTCTGCTTTGCCTCCCAGCTGCTTGTTCTATAATGTCATTCAGCACCAACACATCTACAGTTATTAAAAATTAAAAAAAAAACTAATTTTGAAAATATATAAAAAATTTCAGTCATAAATGAAATTTACATATTAGTAATGATTTGATAAATGTAAATAAAATTAAAAAATGAGTTTAATACACCATTAAAAATTAATATTTAATATTATTTTAAAACATACAAACACAGAAATCATTCATAATTAATTATATATGACATATTTCAATCAATTTACTCTTATTCTAATGAGTTATAATCCTTTCTTTTATAATTTATAAAGAATTTCATTTTAAAAGCAATACTTTTATTCTATTATTTATAATTAAAAAATTATATATGAATTTCCAACTTTTAAATCATAATTTTCATATTATGCCAAATATCATTTCCTTAATTATTAATTTTATTTTGTAAATCTGTAACAATCAATTTCACACCTTCCTTACTTCTTTCAGCAATACCTGATTGGAAAGAAAACAAACGTTTTTAGCTTAGTTTACAGGCTTGCTTCAGGTTTTACACATTAGAATTGAACAGTTTACTGAGTATTCCAAAATTGGAATGTTCCAACCTTTAAACTAACTTTTTAAAAAATTGAATTATTTAATGCATCAAATTAAATAAAAATAAAATAAACACATATATAATTATTTTTATTTATTTATGTGTTTATTTTATTTTTATTTAATTTGATGCATTAAATAATTCAATTTTTTAAAAAATGCATTTTTTAAAAAGTCAGTTTAACGGTTGGAACATTCCAATTTTGGAACACTCAGTAAACCATTCAATTCAAATATGTAGAACCTAAAGCAAGCCCATAAAGTAGGCTGCTGAAAACATTTGTTTTTAATAAAGTATTTCTGGAAGAAGTAACGAAGGTTGAGACTGATTACTATTAGGATAAGTTCCAGCTTTGAATGACACATTGAGTAAACCTATAAATTATTTATATTAATATATTTCAATTATCTCTATATGCATAATTATTATTATATTATAAAACTTAACTAGAATAGAGTTTAAAAGGACAGAAAAGATTTGTGAAAGATAACTTAAATTTATAAAATTTATGTACATTTTTATGAAATTATTTTAAGTCTTATAAACAAATTTCATAAACAATTTCCTTATAATTCAATATTGAAAAAAACTCAATAAAAATTATATAGATTATGAAGTTAATCATGATCACAATGTGAGTTCAGAAAAATAGCATCATTCCTTTATACAGTATTTACTTACCTTCACATTTTCAACATGTATTTTATATTCATTTTTTAAGTCTCCTGTTGAAAGTTAATTAATTGATATGTATAATTATTAATTAATTAATCTAACTCTAGAGAATTGAAGCCCTTGGGGATGTTTAGTGCTAATCCTCAGAATCACGTTTCTGAGATAATTGAGTTTGAATGTTTTAAAAAAAATCCTAAAATGAAAAATCCCAAAACAATGAGATGACAGCCACATCTACAGGCAATTTTAGGAAAGCAAATATATTAACATACACCTATTCATATGATTTTAAGACTTTTTCAAACATTCAAACTCAGTTACCTCAGAGATGTGATTCTGAGGGTTAGCAGTATATGTCCCCAAGGGCTTCAATTATTTAATTAAAAATTTTTAAAATGTTTTTACAATGTAATACATTCTACCATATTAAAAAACATTTTAAAAACTTTTAATTAAATAATTGAAGTCCATGGGGACATAGAGTGCTAACCCTCAGAATCATGTCTCTGAGGTAACTCATTCTACTTTCAAAACAAATTTAAATAATCAAATTTGAGAAAAATTATAAAACACCAACATAACATTAAAATGTATATGAGAAAGATTTTTAAATACAAAAATTTCACTGCAATTGCCAAACAAATACTTTTGCTTTAATATTTAGGGCATCTTTCGATCATCAGGCACTTAGAATCTACAAAATATGGCATTTTAATTTCATCATCATCATAATTTTGACTTTTTACTTAATAAGAGTAGAAAATTTGATAAAAGATACAATAAAAAAGAAATATAGTAGCATTTTTTTATATAATGAAATGATTTGAAACAATTTTTCAAATATTTATCAAAATTTATTTTTAAATTGATTGATGATGATATAAAAAGTCATTTGTATATATTCAAGTCAGAATTTATCTTTTAGTGAAATGAACTGGTAATATTTTAAACTAATCATTATCATGGTTTATAAACTAAAATATTTAATTTATAAATATTAAACATGTATTTACTGTAATTTCACGCAAATAACCCATGGATTATGCAATGAGGTGAGTTGTATGCCAATTTTAAATTCAAATCACAAGTTAAAACAAAATAACATTAACAGTTTAAACAAATATTAAGATCATTGACTTTTAATGAAATTCTAAAAGTAACTGATGATGCATTCCAAAATTAAAATATTAAAACAAGCAAAACTTAAATTTACAAATTACAAATTTTGTATTTGTAAATGTTAGTTTCTATTTATGTTGTGTTCATTAATCAACTGTTCAATCAATAATCATTATCACTTTTTATTACTTTTTTAATAAAATGTGTGTTTATGTATGATACTGTATATGTGAATTGTGTTTATTATTTTGTAAATATTTATTTCTTTATTTCATAAAAAATACCTGAATATTCTTAATACAGTATAATAAAACAAGCGGGTATTATACACACCCCAGTGTGCATGAAGAAGTTATCTTGATACAGTATATAAAAATGTAGTTTTCAGAATTCAGCAGGCCCATGATTTAGTATACAGGATTTCATGATACTTTTGTTGTACAGGCATATTCATCAAAAAAAAAAATTTTCAAATTTTTTTACAAAAAATTAACTTGATTCTGCACTGTTCTAAACATTTTTTTTATTGTTTAAAACAGTTTTAAACAACTTGTTTTAAATGCTTTAGTGTTTTAAACACTGTTTTGAACAGTTGTTTTAAAACAAACAAACTGTCAGTAATACTAACTTGAAAAAAATATATCTGGTGAAAGATGTGAATGTTTAATGTTTGTACAATGATGTGAGCATTTGGTCAAAGACATCATTGTCAAGTTACTTTGATCTTTTATATAAATGAACAGATATTCACATTATTTTACATTACACACCATTGGCCATAATATATACATTGTATTTATAATGTCAATAAATAATAATAACGGTAAATTGACGTTAATAATTATTAATAATAGTAATACTTATTACTGTTATTAATAATTAAAAAAATGAAAAAAAATACATGGTTGAAAATGTTCATTCTGTTAATAAATGTTCTATTTCTTGCTGGATTTAATGTTTTTGATATTAATTTTAATTAATAATTATTTGATAAACGCATTTTGATCGAGAATAAGCAATATTAAATTATTAGAAGATAAAAATAATTTATTATTAAAAATATTCATTATTAATGAAATATATTATTTATATAATATATACCTATTGAATTTAGGTGATATCTAAATTCAATAGATATAATAATTAATAAAATACAATTACTAACCTCTCATGTCAACAACAGTTTGTTGAGGACCTGGTTCAACAAAAGGATTATCAGTTTGCTTTTTTGGTATTATGTATTCATCTGCATCTGGTGTATCCTGCATATGAATCTTAAATTAATTCTCAATCTTCATTTTCCAAACACTTTTATATATTGATAATTTTTAGTTTAATAAATGCTAAATGTGATTGATTGCATTTTCTTTTTTTATTGACTGCCAGATATTTTTTTAATGTTTCAAAAGAATTTAAAATAATATATTTTTTAGATACTGTAATTCATAATTAAATAAGTTATAAAATTTCTAGAGTATGTAGTTAAAGTCATTAAATATTTAGCTTCATAATTTACAAAACAATTAAAAATGTTGGAAATGAATTTTAATAAGTATGATAATTCTGAAATAATGAAAAAATTATTAAAATGATTATCAATAATTATTCTATAATGACAGCTAATTATGAAATTATATAAATTGAAAATTATCTTCATAAACAATTTTGATTATAATTAAGGGCAGTTCTATTGGAAATGACAAATATGTATAAGATTTTTAAATTTTAGTTATGGAATTAATGTGTAGAAAAATGAATGAACTAGCCATTGTTGTTAATCCATTGAATTAATGCATCTTCAACAGTGGCAAAGTTGAAGGAATATTAATGTTTTTAACCTGGTAAAAGTCATCTTCAGGTATGGATAGATGAAAGTAAAAAGTGTGATTTCACTATCCATGTCTGAAGATGGCCCATTACCAGATTGAATTCCTTTGAATAATATAAATTCCTAATCAAATCTGAACACTGTTTTTCATCAATATCTTGAAAAATAATGTAATCATTAAAAAAATTGTAATAATTTAAATTTAAAATTATTTGAGATTTATGTCAACATTGTTCTTATGTAGAACTATTTAAAGATATAGACATAATTACGTATTATTTCTATGGTAAGTATTAACCAAATATAATTTTTAACAGAAATTTTGATATAATTATGAAGTATTCTTAATGAGTAAATCATTTTTAATTAATCAAAAGTTTGTTTTTTTAATTA
The DNA here is from genome assembly GCF_000671375.1 of Centruroides sculpturatus. Classification (NCBI taxonomy): domain Eukaryota; kingdom Metazoa; phylum Arthropoda; class Arachnida; order Scorpiones; family Buthidae; genus Centruroides; species Centruroides sculpturatus. Next base: position 130,987 of record NW_019385313.1, on the reverse strand, counting down.
TTTAAAAAATACAATATAATTTATATACAAATTATGTAATTGAAATTGCATCAGAATTAAATAAAAAAATTAATATATTTACTTTAAAAAATGCAATTATATTTAAAAAATTAATTAATATTTAATAAAAGCTTTTTAAAATCTGACAGTCATAAAAAATAGAAAATGATGATTATTATATAACTTTTCAAAATATTAATTTGATTACCTACAAAAATATACAAATTATTATTTAATATACTGAAAACTTATATGGGCCATTCATTCAATAATATATCAATTCATATTTAAAATTATATTCTGGAATAAATTATTGATATTCATAAACGTGTTAAAAAAATATTTACTTTTGCTGTATATCCTACATAGCAGTCCTATATAGTAAAAATGTATTAATTAATTCTTATAATTTTTAGGAATGTAAATGTTATGGCATTTTCCAATTACAATAAAAGCAATACTGATATTATAGTAAGCTTAAAATTTTGTTAATAAAACATTTGTTAGCTGTATTAAAAATTTTAATAAATTTGAGCTTTAAATTTAATGATGATTAAGCTGAAAATTATTCAAGTTTGCTTTTAAAGAAATAAAATAATAGATATATAAAGTAAAAAAAGCTTTAAATCAATATTTATAATTTAAATAATGTTTTGTGCTAAGTTTTAGTTAGAAAATTTATATTATTGTTAATTCATTAAATAAAAATAGCACTTTAAATTTGGTCTGTTCAAATATTTTTTATGTTTAAGTGCTTATTTTAACATTGATAAATGTAAATCTACTTATTAAATGAATTTAGGTAGTAAATATATTTAAGTATGCAATCTAAAAAAGGTAACAATACATATCTATAATGTTTTGTTTAGTACTTAATATTCAGTAAAAATTTATTAAAAAAAAATCTTTTAATGGTCACCAGAAAGTGTTTCTAGAAGATTCTAAAATTTTTTGTCATCAAAAAGATCAGATAATCAATTAAATAATTCATTTGCCTAGCCATCATCTTATATCTAGTAATCAGAAAATTGTTAACATTCAATCAAGGAGTGTTTAGAGAAAAACTCAAATCAATATTACTTTTTATTGCAGAATTTCTTTTTAAAAAATTGTAACAAATATGAAAAATATATTCTTTATGAAAATTTTATCTGTAAAAGACAATGAAAATAAATGAGCAAATTAAACCATTTTAAAAGAGATTTATTTTCATATGGATATAAAAAAACAAAAAAAAATCAGCTTAAAAGATTAACATAATTGATTACAGTATCTTTATGTAATAACTGTCCCAATAGTTGATAGCAAAAAAGTACTGCTTCACCTTAATGCTTTCCCATGATATTGGGCACTTTAATGCCCAATATCATGGGAACAATTGTCCAGAAAATAGAGGATTTGTGGCTAGGTGTTAATGCTCATCCTCTGAATATCCCAAATCTTGCTCAGAAGGATTTTCATTTCTTTTTTACTTTGTAATCTATCTTTCAAGTATCTTACTAAGTTTGGAGAAAATTCTATAATATTAAATTGATACTATAACATTTTCTAACAGATATCAATTACATAAATTCTCAATTTTGAATGAATTAAAATTGTGACAATTAATAAGTTCACCACTTAGTTTTTAGTTTTCTTGTTTCTATCTAATTTTTGCAGATTGAATTCTAATTATTTTTAATTTTTTGATTTTATGTCTAATTTAATTCAACAAAAATTAAGAATTTTATATAAGTGCAAACCACCAGAAAACATTTTAGCAGCAATTTTCCTACTAAACATAGACTTTATGTTAATATTTTTAATGCTTGAAATGTATTGATTGTTTTCTGTTAATTTAGAAGATAAAATAAAATAGAAATATCTTTTATTATATGTAAAATTTTTAAATACTAAAATAGTTTGTAAAAAATTGGCTTAAAGAAACCTTTTAAAAATAATTGATGTAATTAAAATTTTTTAACGGTCCTGTTTTTCAATAATTTTATGAATTAATTTCTAATATATTTTAATTTTTATAAAAATATTTTTTAACTGTTTAAAAACATTTAACTTGGCTAATTGTATAATCTATAAAATCTAATGATATAATTGAAAAGTGTCTATAGAGCCATACAACAGAACTGTCTTACTGACACTAGTGGCCAAGCAGTTGTCGTGCCCTGAACACTGGAAGTTCAGTCGTGGGTTCGCGCCTCGCTTGGACGGGCTGGCCACGTGGAGNGCCAGATATTTTTTTAATGTTTCAAAAGAATTTAAAATAATATATTTTTTAGATACTGTAATTCATAATTAAATAAGTTATAAAATTTCTAGAGTATGTAGTTAAAGTCATTAAATATTTAGCTTCATAATTTACAAAACAATTAAAAATGTTGGAAATGAATTTTAATAAGTATGATAATTCTGAAATAATGAAAAAATTATTAAAATGATTATCAATAATTATTCTATAATGACAGCTAATTATGAAATTATATAAATTGAAAATTATCTTCATAAACAATTTTGATTATAATTAAGGGCAGTTCTATTGGAAATGACAAATATGTATAAGATTTTTAAATTTTAGTTATGGAATTAATGTGTAGAAAAATGAATGAACTAGCCATTGTTGTTAATCCATTGAATTAATGCATCTTCAACAGTGGCAAAGTTGAAGGAATATTAATGTTTTTAACCTGGTAAAAGTCATCTTCAGGTATGGATAGATGAAAGTAAAAAGTGTGATTTCACTATCCATGTCTGAAGATGGCCCATTACCAGATTGAATTCCTTTGAATAATATAAATTCCTAATCAAATCTGAACACTGTTTTTCATCAATATCTTGAAAAATAATGTAATCATTAAAAAAATTGTAATAATTTAAATTTAAAATTATTTGAGATTTATGTCAACATTGTTCTTATGTAGAACTATTTAAAGATATAGACATAATTACGTATTATTTCTATGGTAAGTATTAACCAAATATAATTTTTAACAGAAATTTTGATATAATTATGAAGTATTCTTAATGAGTAAATCATTTTTAATTAATCAAAAGTTTGTTTTTTTAATTATTTAAAAAATACAATATAATTTATATACAAATTATGTAATTGAAATTGCATCAGAATTAAATAAAAAAATTAATATATTTACTTTAAAAAATGCAATTATATTTAAAAAATTAATTAATATTTAATAAAAGCTTTTTAAAATCTGACAGTCATAAAAAATAGAAAATGATGATTATTATATAACTTTTCAAAATATTAATTTGATTACCTACAAAAATATACAAATTATTATTTAATATACTGAAAACTTATATGGGCCATTCATTCAATAATATATCAATTCATATTTAAAATTATATTCTGGAATAAATTATTGATATTCATAAACGTGTTAAAAAAATATTTACTTTTGCTGTATATCCTACATAGCAGTCCTATATAGTAAAAATGTATTAATTAATTCTTATAATTTTTAGGAATGTAAATGTTATGGCATTTTCCAATTACAATAAAAGCAATACTGATATTATAGTAAGCTTAAAATTTTGTTAATAAAACATTTGTTAGCTGTATTAAAAATTTTAATAAATTTGAGCTTTAAATTTAATGATGATTAAGCTGAAAATTATTCAAGTTTGCTTTTAAAGAAATAAAATAATAGATATATAAAGTAAAAAAAGCTTTAAATCAATATTTATAATTTAAATAATGTTTTGTGCTAAGTTTTAGTTAGAAAATTTATATTATTGTTAATTCATTAAATAAAAATAGCACTTTAAATTTGGTCTGTTCAAATATTTTTTATGTTTAAGTGCTTATTTTAACATTGATAAATGTAAATCTACTTATTAAATGAATTTAGGTAGTAAATATATTTAAGTATGCAATCTAAAAAAGGTAACAATACATATCTATAATGTTTTGTTTAGTACTTAATATTCAGTAAAAATTTATTAAAAAAAAATCTTTTAATGGTCACCAGAAAGTGTTTCTAGAAGATTCTAAAATTTTTTGTCATCAAAAAGATCAGATAATCAATTAAATAATTCATTTGCCTAGCCATCATCTTATATCTAGTAATCAGAAAATTGTTAACATTCAATCAAGGAGTGTTTAGAGAAAAACTCAAATCAATATTACTTTTTATTGCAGAATTTCTTTTTAAAAAATTGTAACAAATATGAAAAATATATTCTTTATGAAAATTTTATCTGTAAAAGACAATGAAAATAAATGAGCAAATTAAACCATTTTAAAAGAGATTTATTTTCATATGGATATAAAAAAACAAAAAAAAATCAGCTTAAAAGATTAACATAATTGATTACAGTATCTTTATGTAATAACTGTCCCAATAGTTGATAGCAAAAAAGTACTGCTTCACCTTAATGCTTTCCCATGATATTGGGCACTTTAATGCCCAATATCATGGGAACAATTGTCCAGAAAATAGAGGATTTGTGGCTAGGTGTTAATGCTCATCCTCTGAATATCCCAAATCTTGCTCAGAAGGATTTTCATTTCTTTTTTACTTTGTAATCTATCTTTCAAGTATCTTACTAAGTTTGGAGAAAATTCTATAATATTAAATTGATACTATAACATTTTCTAACAGATATCAATTACATAAATTCTCAATTTTGAATGAATTAAAATTGTGACAATTAATAAGTTCACCACTTAGTTTTTAGTTTTCTTGTTTCTATCTAATTTTTGCAGATTGAATTCTAATTATTTTTAATTTTTTGATTTTATGTCTAATTTAATTCAACAAAAATTAAGAATTTTATATAAGTGCAAACCACCAGAAAACATTTTAGCAGCAATTTTCCTACTAAACATAGACTTTATGTTAATATTTTTAATGCTTGAAATGTATTGATTGTTTTCTGTTAATTTAGAAGATAAAATAAAATAGAAATATCTTTTATTATATGTAAAATTTTTAAATACTAAAATAGTTTGTAAAAAATTGGCTTAAAGAAACCTTTTAAAAATAATTGATGTAATTAAAATTTTTTAACGGTCCTGTTTTTCAATAATTTTATGAATTAATTTCTAATATATTTTAATTTTTATAAAAATATTTTTTAACTGTTTAAAAACATTTAACTTGGCTAATTGTATAATCTATAAAATCTAATGATATAATTGAAAAGTGTCTATAGAGCCATACAACAGAACTGTCTTACTGACACTAGTGGCCAAGCAGTTGTCGTGCCCTGAACACTGGAAGTTCAGTCGTGGGTTCGCGCCTCGCTTGGACGGGCTGGCCACGTGGAGTTTTCCGGGTTTTCTCCATGTCTGTAATGCCTAAATAGGGGCCAGTTTCCCTTAAAAAGACCTCCTGGAAGGCATCCCCCTAGGCAGATCACCCAAGAGTTGCATTGCCTTAACTTAAACAACAACAACTTACTGACACTATCACTTGAAAGACAGAAGATAATTGTTGATATCTTTCTAACTAGATTCATTTATGTACAATTTTAATAGCACAACAAATTTGCTATCAGATTAATGATGACATTTCCATTTCAAATATATTATCAATAATTAAATATATATTGTTCACAAGCTTCATAATTTACAAAACAATTAAAAATGTTGGAAATGAATTTTAATAAGTATGATAATTCTGAAATAATGAAAAAATTATTAAAATGATTATCAATAATTATTCTATAATGACAGCTAATTATGAAATTATATAAATTGAAAATTATCTTCATAAACAATTTTGATTATAATTAAGGGCAGTTCTATTGGAAATGACAAATATGTATAAGATTTTTAAATTTTAGTTATGGAATTAATGTGTAGAAAAATGAATGAACTAGCCATTGTTGTTAATCCATTGAATTAATGCATCTTCAACAGTGGCAAAGTTGAAGGAATATTAATGTTTTTAACCTGGTAAAAGTCATCTTCAGGTATGGATAGATGAAAGTAAAAAGTGTGATTTCACTATCCATGTCTGAAGATGGCCCATTACCAGATTGAATTCCTTTGAATAATATAAATTCCTAATCAAATCTGAACACNACAATTTTTAATATTAATAAAAAGTTTAATGTTAATTATAATTATACATATTAATAACAAAAAATAATAATGGTACATTTGTGCACTGTCAATTGTCTTAAAATTTCTGATAATATCTTTAAGCATTAAGAATAGATGAAATATACTTTACCACTTCTGAAAGTGATATCTCAGCCAACATGTTTTAATATATTGTTAGCATGATAGAACTACACAGTAATTAACAATATAAAACAAATTTTGCCAAAATTCAACTGATCATCCAACAAGAAGACAGCACTACATGCAACATTTTATCATGAAAACCTATCTTACACAGCAGATATTATAATGAAAATAAATTAGAAATAAAATCCCTATAGAATATGACACCCATGCCACCCAATGGGAAAAATGTTTCATGCACAAACATGGTGGAAAGCCCTTTGCATCTATCTTGACAACTACCATTTAAAATAAGGGATCTTCCAAGCTGTTCGCATGCTGCATTCAGTTAGCATCATGTTTTTAAATGAAAGTAGCTGCCCTGTTTTGTTCATTGGTTCTGCAACTACCTACTTTGAAAAATATCTTTCTTCGTATGAAATGAAATTCAAGCAAAAAAGAGTCCAGCTATCTACTGTAGAACCAAAACTTCAATGCAGTCCAGGTAGTTGGTAGGGATAGGACTGGCAGACAGGCATCACCATCATCTACAGGGGCAGGACTTGGATCCGTGGATGGACAGGATAGTTACCTCTCTCACTTGCTCTGCTTTGCCTCCCAGCTGCTTGTTCTATAATGTCATTCAGCACCAACACATCTACAGTTATTAAAAATTAAAAAAAAAACTAATTTTGAAAATATATAAAAAATTTCAGTCATAAATGAAATTTACATATTAGTAATGATTTGATAAATGTAAATAAAATTAAAAAATGAGTTTAATACACCATTAAAAATTAATATTTAATATTATTTTAAAACATACAAACACAGAAATCATTCATAATTAATTATATATGACATATTTCAATCAATTTACTCTTATTCTAATGAGTTATAATCCTTTCTTTTATAATTTATAAAGAATTTCATTTTAAAAGCAATACTTTTATTCTATTATTTATAATTAAAAAATTATATATGAATTTCCAACTTTTAAATCATAATTTTCATATTATGCCAAATATCATTTCCTTAATTATTAATTTTATTTTGTAAATCTGTAACAATCAATTTCACACCTTCCTTACTTCTTTCAGCAATACCTGATTGGAAAGAAAACAAACGTTTTTAGCTTAGTTTACAGGCTTGCTTCAGGTTTTACACATTAGAATTGAACAGTTTACTGAGTATTCCAAAATTGGAATGTTCCAACCTTTAAACTAACTTTTTAAAAAATTGAATTATTTAATGCATCAAATTAAATAAAAATAAAATAAACACATATATAATTATTTTTATTTATTTATGTGTTTATTTTATTTTTATTTAATTTGATGCATTAAATAATTCAATTTTTTAAAAAATGCATTTTTTAAAAAGTCAGTTTAACGGTTGGAACATTCCAATTTTGGAACACTCAGTAAACCATTCAATTCAAATATGTAGAACCTAAAGCAAGCCCATAAAGTAGGCTGCTGAAAACATTTGTTTTTAATAAAGTATTTCTGGAAGAAGTAACGAAGGTTGAGACTGATTACTATTAGGATAAGTTCCAGCTTTGAATGACACATTGAGTAAACCTATAAATTATTTATATTAATATATTTCAATTATCTCTATATGCATAATTATTATTATATTATAAAACTTAACTAGAATAGAGTTTAAAAGGACAGAAAAGATTTGTGAAAGATAACTTAAATTTATAAAATTTATGTACATTTTTATGAAATTATTTTAAGTCTTATAAACAAATTTCATAAACAATTTCCTTATAATTCAATATTGAAAAAAACTCAATAAAAATTATATAGATTATGAAGTTAATCATGATCACAATGTGAGTTCAGAAAAATAGCATCATTCCTTTATACAGTATTTACTTACCTTCACATTTTCAACATGTATTTTATATTCATTTTTTAAGTCTCCTGTTGAAAGTTAATTAATTGATATGTATAATTATTAATTAATTAATCTAACTCTAGAGAATTGAAGCCCTTGGGGATGTTTAGTGCTAATCCTCAGAATCACGTTTCTGAGATAATTGAGTTTGAATGTTTTAAAAAAAATCCTAAAATGAAAAATCCCAAAACAATGAGATGACAGCCACATCTACAGGCAATTTTAGGAAAGCAAATATATTAACATACACCTATTCATATGATTTTAAGACTTTTTCAAACATTCAAACTCAGTTACCTCAGAGATGTGATTCTGAGGGTTAGCAGTATATGTCCCCAAGGGCTTCAATTATTTAATTAAAAATTTTTAAAATGTTTTTACAATGTAATACATTCTACCATATTAAAAAACATTTTAAAAACTTTTAATTAAATAATTGAAGTCCATGGGGACATAGAGTGCTAACCCTCAGAATCATGTCTCTGAGGTAACTCATTCTACTTTCAAAACAAATTTAAATAATCAAATTTGAGAAAAATTATAAAACACCAACATAACATTAAAATGTATATGAGAAAGATTTTTAAATACAAAAATTTCACTGCAATTGCCAAACAAATACTTTTGCTTTAATATTTAGGGCATCTTTCGATCATCAGGCACTTAGAATCTACAAAATATGGCATTTTAATTTCATCATCATCATAATTTTGACTTTTTACTTAATAAGAGTAGAAAATTTGATAAAAGATACAATAAAAAAGAAATATAGTAGCATTTTTTTATATAATGAAATGATTTGAAACAATTTTTCAAATATTTATCAAAATTTATTTTTAAATTGATTGATGATGATATAAAAAGTCATTTGTATATATTCAAGTCAGAATTTATCTTTTAGTGAAATGAACTGGTAATATTTTAAACTAATCATTATCATGGTTTATAAACTAAAATATTTAATTTATAAATATTAAACATGTATTTACTGTAATTTCACGCAAATAACCCATGGATTATGCAATGAGGTGAGTTGTATGCCAATTTTAAATTCAAATCACAAGTTAAAACAAAATAACATTAACAGTTTAAACAAATATTAAGATCATTGACTTTTAATGAAATTCTAAAAGTAACTGATGATGCATTCCAAAATTAAAATATTAAAACAAGCAAAACTTAAATTTACAAATTACAAATTTTGTATTTGTAAATGTTAGTTTCTATTTATGTTGTGTTCATTAATCAACTGTTCAATCAATAATCATTATCACTTTTTATTACTTTTTTAATAAAATGTGTGTTTATGTATGATACTGTATATGTGAATTGTGTTTATTATTTTGTAAATATTTATTTCTTTATTTCATAAAAAATACCTGAATATTCTTAATACAGTATAATAAAACAAGCGGGTATTATACACACCCCAGTGTGCATGAAGAAGTTATCTTGATACAGTATATAAAAATGTAGTTTTCAGAATTCAGCAGGCCCATGATTTAGTATACAGGATTTCATGATACTTTTGTTGTACAGGCATATTCATCAAAAAAAAAAATTTTCAAATTTTTTTACAAAAAATTAACTTGATTCTGCACTGTTCTAAACATTTTTTTTATTGTTTAAAACAGTTTTAAACAACTTGTTTTAAATGCTTTAGTGTTTTAAACACTGTTTTGAACAGTTGTTTTAAAACAAACAAACTGTCAGTAATACTAACTTGAAAAAAATATATCTGGTGAAAGATGTGAATGTTTAATGTTTGTACAATGATGTGAGCATTTGGTCAAAGACATCATTGTCAAGTTACTTTGATCTTTTATATAAATGAACAGATATTCACATTATTTTACATTACACACCATTGGCCATAATATATACATTGTATTTATAATGTCAATAAATAATAATAACGGTAAATTGACGTTAATAATTATTAATAATAGTAATACTTATTACTGTTATTAATAATTNTTTAATTCATATATATATATACACACACACATGCATACAAACATACATATATATACATATATAAAGTATCCCATAAAGTATGAATCATAAAAAAAAGTGAAATTTAGAAGATTAATAATTACATGTTTGAATATAATCTAGATAAAATTCAATGATTATTACAGGAAGAAAACATTTTATGCATAATAATAAATGTCAGTACTATTGGAATTTTGAATTACAGTATTTAAATTTAATATTAATTTTCTGGTACAGAAGAAAATTATAATTGTCAGAAGTATAGAATTTAGCTTATTGTTAAGACATTTTCTTCTTCAGCAGATTTTACTCATGCAGCTCATGTCAAAACCTTACTATGTTAATAATTTTTCAATATTAATTTTTTTAATGATGTCTTATGGGACATACTGTATATATGTGGTATATTTCCTTTAATTAAAATGAAACATATTTTATATCAAGAGAAAGCATTTAATTAAAAATTATTTGGTCATGTTGTTTGAGATAGGTTTTGTGCAAAAGATATAGTAATTTGTGCAGTAATTATAAAGCAGTGACTTGAGTGAAACAGTGATTAATGTTGAAAATTTTAAATTTACAATGTGCATATAGTGACTTAATCAGAAATACAATGCACAGATTATTGTTATTATATAAAACTTTTAACTTATTAATACTCAAATGGATATTATTTGGAATAGGCCTCTTCAAAATTTTATAACTTTTTAAATTAAATATTATAATCAAAAAATATTATTATTATTAATTATGTAATAATAAATATATACATACATATATATCTACTTATAATACTGTATATGAAAAAGGATAAAATTTTTTATTATGCTACAGTTTTTTAATAACCACAATAAATATATAAAACTGGGCTGTGATATATAATGTTTTTGTAAATATTTAAACTATTCATTTAAGGAATTATTTTTCTTTTTTTTTATAACTTGTTTATATCATTTGTGATAATTTGGAAAGGGATGTAGATTGAAATTTTTCACCGATAAATTTACTTACTGGACTCATGATCACAATTCAGAAGAACAGCAGACGTTACTTGATGACGTAACAACACAGCTGCCAGCTTGTTGAGGTTAGTATCACACCATACAGCCACCCTCATTCCTTATTGCTTCTTTGCTTCATATAAACAGTACTTCATTTTGCAAATGCAAATTATTTTTTCAACTTTTCAGTACATTATATAATTTTACTTATTTATTTATGAATGCATCCAAAACCAGATCTCTCTTAATTTTTCTCTCATACACCTTATATATATCAGTGATTCTTTCTAAACCCAATCATCAAAAAAAAAAAAAATTACAAACCATGAAACAAATAGATATTTATAATTAATTACTTGCTCATCTTCAATTATTTAATATTTGACAAAAATTTATAAATGTAAATGGTAGATAATGATTAATGATTTGTAATCCTGAATAAATTTCAGTTTAAGTACCAATAATNTACTGACACTATCACTTGAAAGACAGAAGATAATTGTTGATATCTTTCTAACTAGATTCATTTATGTACAATTTTAATAGCACAACAAATTTGCTATCAGATTAATGATGACATTTCCATTTCAAATATATTATCAATAATTAAATATATATTGTTCACAGCAGCATAGCTAGACGAGGATGAGGAGATCAGTCTGCTCTGGACAGAACTTTTGATCTTTTGTAAGAAAATGGAAAATTTTTGTTGGGATAGTAAAAAGATACGTCAGACACAATTTTATTTTTCTATGAAACACTGCTTATTATCAGAAATCTCTAACAATGAAAAATTCTGTTTTCTTGAAAATAGCTTTATTGACCATCATACACCTATATAAGTGCTTAGTTGTGCTTAATTAATAACGTTGGTAACAGCATACTACTTTTTTACAGGTTTTTCTCTATGGCTATATGTCTTTTTCACTTTCTCTGTATGTTTGATGTGTTTTTTGTGGGGGCAGTGAACTCAAAAACTGTCCTGTTGTCACAAACCCTAGCTATGCACGGCTAATTATTCAGATGATCAATCACCAGAAACAAGATTAATTCTTGATTTAGCTTCTAGGACTATGGAGAAATTTATATTAAGTTCAAGCTCCACAACACAAGTTGAAAAACATACAAATGTTTTCATCTAGGTAGTTGAATATATTTAATTTATATACATATCCAGTTATTAACCACATAATATGGAGAAAATTTTTAATTATTAGCAATTTATTTATTTTTTTGGTATTTTTTATTATTTTAACTCTTTAGACATGAGATTGGCCAAAATCACCTTAATACAATTGAGATGAAATCAGCTGAAGGATTTTGACTGGTTTTGCTACACAAATTTTCTTTGTAACCTAAGGGATAAAAACAATTTTGTCTCCAGGTACAGTACATACAGAAAACAAATTTTCTGAGCTTAAAGAGTTAAGTGGATAGTTATTATTTCGTTAAGTAAGACCTGGCCGGGTTTATCATGGAACTTGCATATGTATGCAATGGAAATATCTTTATCGCCTTTGTCGATGTCGGATTTGTATTTTTTTCTTGCTCCATTCTGTGAATTGAAAAAAAAAAAAATACAAATCCGACATCGACAAAAGCAATAAAGATATTTCCATCACATACATATGCAAGTTTCACGATAAACCCGGCCAGCTCTTACTTAAGAAATGTGTCGATTATGGGGTACCTCCTGGCCCATTATTGGGACAACTTATTATTTTGATTAAATTTGATCTTTATTATAACTTATTATGTAAAAGCAAAATCTAGGGATTGCAAATTATATTTAATTTATTTGTTCAAAATTAGTATACAAATTATAAAACAATCCTTTTTTTATCTAATTTGCATAAATAGATTAAAAGAAATAATTTATGTTTATTTAAGTTATTTTATTAACTAAAACAGCATTGTTACTCCGAGTCTCTCTATTTTCTATGAACAACCAACTATATATTGGCAAACATTGTATCAACATGATTACACTGATATATATCAGTGTAATCATGTTGATACAATGAATAGAGAGTTACATATGAAAATGGTTATCATGACAATACTTTCTAGTACTCATGTTCTAAAAGCACAAATAAATAATTTTCAGCTTATTTTCTTATTGAAAAGTTTATTTAATGTAATATTTATTGAGATAATAAATAATTTTGGGTAAGAAAAATTTTGATTTTCATAAATTATATTTTATCTTAATTTATTTGTTCCCTGTAATTAGTTTCAAAAATTTTTACACAATAAGGTTTATTTTGCAAATACAGTAGTTAATTTATTCATTAATTTGGAGTTTAGAATGAATACTATCATTATTGTTTATGATATTTACAAATTACACAAATTATTATGTAATCAAATATGAATTTAATTCATGAACCATTATCAAAATACATTCATCTTAATATCTTCCAAATTTGATTAATTGTAATTCAGAAATTCTTGATATTCTGAGTTACATATATGGGTGAAATTTTTTTTAAGTTATGTAATATAGTTGTAAGAAACAAATTATTATCAAAACATATATTAAATATAAAAATAATAAAATAATTTTATTCTGTTTAGAACAAAATAAATTAGTTGAAATAAAATAATAGCAAATACTTAAAAGTAATTTATCAGTAATTTTGTATTACTTTTTTGTGTATAAGTGTAAAGAATAAGTTTTGAGAAGAACTAGCAGCAATTAAGAAAAACATTTAATTTTATTTATTCAGATATGCATTGCTTTGCTGATATTTTATAAAATAAACTTAACTTGTTAAATTTATTATGGGTTCAATTAATTTGATATATATATTTTTCATAAACTTTCAAAAAATCCAATTTAAAATAATTAGAGGCATTGTAAACAAGATCATATATCATCTCAATTTTAGAAATAAATTAATGAATAGAAGTTTATTTCTACATTCAAAGCATTAATAATTTTTTTTAGTGTGTATAAATGCCATTTCTGTTATAAACAGATGTGTCGAAAAATTAGAGACAGCAGCACATTCAATGATGTTATCTTCTACTCACAGGGAAATGCTTTGAGCTGGAACATTTGCATGTGACATCATAGGTACAATACTTATCAGCTATGTGTGAGCTTGGTAGCAATGAACCATGTAAATGATTTATTGCTGTTTGATTGTGGACATATTGTTTGAGCAAGATGAATGTCATTCTATCAGCAAGATGGCCAATGCTCTTGGAATTACATGCAGTTTCAAGAGTTTACTGGGAATACTTAAATTCTGGACAGACTTCAACAGCACATGCACAGTGTCGGCACCCACAGCTGATGCAAGAATGTGACTGCTGGCAACTAACCAGCAATAACCATGCTTAGTAACCATGCAACAAAGGGCAATGGTATGCCAAATAACATCAGACTTCAACATGGGCTGCTGAAACCATCAGTCAATGCACTGTACAATATACATTGCATTCCAGGTAGTTGTTGACCCCATTCAGATATCACTGCTAACACCCAGAAATCAGACGAGTCTCACCTGGGCCAGAGAACATTGAAATTGGACAATGGATGACTGGTGCTATATTGTGTGGTCAGACGAATCTTGTTTTCAGCTCCTTTGAGCTGATGGTTTTGTTTGTATATGGTGATGACCACACAAAATCATGAATCCATTGTGCCAGCAAGATGTTGTGCAAGCTAGAGGCAGATCTGTTCTGGTTTGGAATATGCTCTGTTGGTGTGAAAAGGGACAAATGGTGAGACTAGTCAACTTTGGCAGGAGTGACATATACTAATCTTGAGGCAGATGTTTTGATCTCTTTATGCTTGCTATGTTCCCATATGGTGATGGTTTGTACCAACAGGATAATGCTACTCTCTGCAGGACACGGATGATACAACAATGGTTTGAGGAACACTTGACAGATTTTCAGCTACTCCTTTGGCCACCTCAATCACCAGACTTGAACCTCATTGAGCATTTATGGGATATTGTGTAAATGTCACTCAATGCCTTGCAGAAGTATCCAACAAATATAACTGAATTATGGAGAACCATCAAATGTACAGTACATACCTGTGCATCAAGTCAGACACCTTGTAGAGTCTGTGTCACTTTCTGTAATGGCTGTTATTTGGACTCAGGCAGGCTACACATTATTAGGTAGGTATCTCTAATTTTTTAGCATTTCAATTTATTTTGAATATTAAATATTGAACAACTAAAAAATAATTTTAAATTTGTACCTTATAAAAATAACATACTAAATTGCGAATTTGTAATATTTTTGTATAGACCGGACATTAAAACCTAATTGGATAAAACTGAACCCATACTCAGCAGAAAGAATAATTACTAAAATCATCACTAAATACCTTTTGATTGCTAAGACACATAATAAATGTGTCTCAGCAGCCAAAGGTATTTAGTGATGATTAGTAAAAATACAAGTTTTAGAGGTGGTCAACATATAGAGAGTTTAACTCGTGTTTCTATGGGACAAATACATACAGAGTTGAACTCTTTAGATGTTGAACACTTCTAAAACTTATATTTTGACTAATCTTGGCCTATTCATGCCATAGAAAATTGCCTCTATATGTTGACCAAATGCATGTATTTTTGTTTTTGGAATTGGGACTGTCTTGCAATTGAAAGTTTTTAAATTTATAGCAAAAATTTGCTCTTAGCATTAGTATTGCAAAGAATTTTTGTAACTTATTTTTGAATGTTTTCAAAAATGTGCTTCCTGTTCTACTTATATATTCCATTCTAAAATCTGAAGATGGCCATTGCACATGATCAAAAATAATCGTTCCATTAATAATAAACATTCTAATTTTACTGATTAAGGTTTTTTGGTATTAATTGTAAAGAATTTTTAATTTTTCAATAAAACTTTATGTTTATTACATTTTATAATTTAAATTATTCTCTGTTCTGTGTGTTTCAACTTCCTGTCTTTTCCTACTTTGTGACTTTGCTCTGCTTTTACTCTTTGTTTGATGTCTAGGACTTGGAAGTTTCTAAAAGCTAGAAGATTATAGAGTATACTGGATGTACCTATCTGGGAGAAAGAAAAGTAGTCAAACTCTACACAATTTTTTTTTCATGACCTGTAGAGGTCACAACCTTTTTATATAACAGCTACCTTATCTGGGTTTCATGTTTGTATTAGAATACAAATAAAGTAAAAATAATTGAAACATCAATTATCTTGGGAAGTAATGTAAAATGTACTTTTTAAACATTGAAACATTTTAGAAAATTTTGATAAGGGAAACAAAATAGGAACATTGAATTTATTTTCTGCAGATGTTAAGAAAAGCCAAAAAAATCAGATTGATGCTTTCTTAATAACTTAAAATATTTAAACACTAATTGCTTACTATGTTTTCCAGTTTCATAATTTTTGAACAGATGTAAACTATTAAATGTAACAAAATATAATATACAATATTTTGTTATATATGTATTTATAAGTGTTTTTGATAAAATATTATATTCTAAGTGTTATATTTGATAAAATATTTATCTAAGTGTTTAGTATCCCAATGTATCCCATTCTGTAATGTTTTCAATTAAATGTATTGATAATATACAGTATTTACAGTATTTTCTATACAGTACTTATTATAGTAATCTCTTATTGAAATGTTGGTTGTATAATATTGCATAATGAGCTTCATTTCTATGTGGTGATCACTTCTATATGTTGACCAGCAGATGTCAATCCCTTTGGTGTGGAAATACACCATATTTTGTATATATTTTTATTTTTATTTAGTATAGCTTCCTTTCTTTCTTCTTTGTTTCATTGCTCTGTCCCTTCTAGAATGTTCTTTCTTAATCCCTTCCTCTTGGGTGCTGGTGACTAATTCAGAGAACAAAAGAAAAGAAGAGGCCCCAACAGCTAAGTTGGGAGAGCAATGGTCATTTTTTGGCTTGGATGTCCGAGGGAAAGGATGTGGAAAGGTCATGTTCCAAGTCGTGTATTGGTAGCAACTGGAGGCGAAGAGAAGCCCACACAATTCTGAATTCAAGTCTGGTGAAGAGTGAAAATAGAGACTAACAGAGAAATTTCTACAGTAAAGGCAAGAGAGAACATTTTTTGTGTAAGAAACAAGGATAAGGATCGTCATCACACCCAAAACTACATAGAAGAACGGGTACCCACTTTCCTATAGACTTATCTCTTAATCCTTTCTGCATCTATCACTTCCTTTCTTACTTAGTATTTAATTAGTTTTAAGGCCCTAGAATTAATCCTTTTTTGTTATTGCAGTCCCAAAGATATCAATCCATATTCTTTGTCATGAACCTAATATAGGTTGTGGTTTGTTTTTCTAAATCAAGTTTTGTTGTTAGTGTAATCTGTAAACAAACACAAATTCTTGGACTGAGGAGAGTTGGAATCCAAAGAACTTCATTCATCATGTGAAATACATATACAAAAAACAGTATCTTTATGTGCTCCTTTTCATGATGAACATTACAGTGGTAAACATGGATACCACTGTATTTTCTTTTAAATGGTTTTTATTCTTTTTTTTATAATCTTTTATTTTCTGTTAGTGTGCACAATTGTTTCAACTCTGAGTAACTAGCATGGACTGGGAAAGCATATATGTGTGTTTGTCATTATTCATTGCTACCAGTCAACATCAGTCAGTTACAGAATGTGTGGTTCACTGTCTCAGCCAGAGTAAACACCTGTTTATTTGACCAATGTGATTCTAATATTAATACATAAATTAAATTTTTCAATAATAATTTGTCAAAAGCATTAAGATTTTTATTAAAATATATTTTAAAAAAATCTAATCAAAAAAGAAAGCTGTCTGATAAATATGATACATTCATTCATATAAAATTTTTAAAATTATAGTATGTTTTATCAAATTGATTAATATTTGAAAATAAATTATACCAGAATATATATTATACAAAAATAAAATGTTACAGTTTGATAATTCTTTAATGAAAATTTAATAATGTTTAAATCAAATTATTTTTTATGAAGAGATATTTTTATATCATTATTTAATGCAATATAAATAATGTATAATTTATTTAAAATATATTAGTAAATAGATGAATAAAATGCAACATCAAAATGTGAATTGATGTTTTAATTTAATATTTTAATTAATTAAAAAATTATGAATAATGCCAATTTACTAAATTTATTCAATAAGAGCATTTTTAGTAAATTTATCTAAGATTATATGATTTCAGTTAATAAATACATCTTTATACAAAACTGTCTTTGATATGTTAATGAAATATTATTATTGCAAAATTGTAACTAACTACAAAATTAAATCATAAATATAGAAAATAAAAAATATAATAAAAATATTATAACCTTTACAAGAACATATATATTTATCAATATTGATAAAATTTAATATATAAAATCTGTTTTTGTTTCCTCTGGACTGCAATCAAAAACATTCTCATAAAATAAAATTTTTTATGAATATCATATAATTTCAAAAATTCAAATAATTTTAATTTCTTTAAAATTTTTTCAATCATAAATTATTTACTATTAAAATTAATTTCAAATTACTATTGCATAAATTATAAAATAGACAATAAAAAATATACCTTTTAATGATTTAATTCTGGATTATATAGGAATGAAAATTATCATCCCAACAGCTTGAAATTTAGATGTCCTTGAATATAATTCTGTGCAGTGATAAAGATAGAACATGCAACACAAAAGTAATGTGAAATGTGAAAAAGATTAGAGGGGTGGATATGAATGAATGGCCCAAAAGAATAAATATGCCAATTAAATCATACTATAAAATCTTGTGTTGAAAATATATATTTTCATATTTATATTTATTTTATAATTAATAATAAAAATTAAAACTTTTAACATTTTTCATTATAAATATCATCTTATATATTAATAAATTATAATTTTATTTAATAGGGAATCTGATAATGAAATAACACAATAAAATTGTCTTAACATTATAAATAGGAAAGTTATAAAATAACTGTTCAAAGTTTCATTTAAAAAATAATTAGCATTTTTTACATATTAATTTAATTTTGAAAAATAAAGAAAATTCATACTACAAAGCCAAAATTTTTTATTAAAAAAACTGCTATGTTTCATCAAGTAATGAAAATAATAACCTCATGATAAAGACCATGAAGAATTCTTGATCTTGTTCTGAGCTGACTTTCCTTTGTTGGTTCTTTACCATAGATATCCATATGAGAAGTATATGAAATCCGAGATGAATGGGAAGTATAACTTGAATGATGTGAAGTCAAATTGGTATAAACAGGGATGATTATGGCTCCATTTTCTTCTGACATGGGAGTTACAGCATTACTATCATCTGCATAGGGAAGATGTTCTTGTGCATCCATGTAGGTTTGAAGTACCAAGGGTTTCCTATCACCATACCGGCGTCCATTACGCCAATTGACACTGAACTGGCTGCCCCGACTACCCCTCCGGATATTGAAAGGAGAGCCAGGAAGACTCAGGCTTGCCTGTAAAGTGAGAAGGTTTTTCCTTAAGGTAAAGACCAATTTCCATTACAGATACAGATATCTATCTCATAAATTATGAGAAATCACAGTATGAATGAATGATAGTTGCAAGTTATTGTGAATACCAATAATTGACATTTAATTATATTTATTGCAAATTATTGATATTAAGTTATATTTGAAAATGTCATTGGACATTTTATTCGAGAAATTAAATATATACAGGAAAAATCATCGGGCCATTCCATTCAATATCCGCCTGAAAGAAGTATTAAAGGAGATTCTAAAAGAAATCCTTCATTTAACTCAAACAACAAGACTTGAATTTTAAAAACTTATGCTATAGATAACGAAAATATAAGTTTTT